>NW_027281418.1:30000-168097 GCF_046629955.1 Centroberyx affinis
TATTGGCTTCAGTCAGGAGATGGTGAGATATTACTGTTTGTTCACCGCTGACTTTTGGATACTAAATAAACTGGGTGTCTAGCGTGTGAACTAGCATGTGAAGGGGCGGCAGACTACAGGCTGGAGAAACAAGCTTGTGACCAGAAGGTCAAACTGTCTGGGTTTCCTTATGCAAATTGGCAGTTGTCTGAAGTTAACATAAAAATGTCATTTTTGCTGCAAGTACAATACTAAATACGCATCAAAACTGTCCAAGATAAAAATCGCATATTAGGGATGGGACAATATATCGAAATTCAATATATCGCAATGCAAAAATGCGACGATACGTATCGTGGGGCAGAAAAATGAATCCCGATATTAGCTCCATTTTATGCTGCTCTAGTAATAATAAATGAGACGTTTGACAATCACAATTTCACAAGCTCTCCATTGCAAAAATATTATTTACACTTTGTAATGACATTTTTAAGTTGTTTTCATTCTAGCAAGCCAATGGCATCGCTAGAAAGATTTGTGGCTCAGAAACATAATTCTGCACAGTCATGCTTTGTTGTCATTGCACTTTTATTTATTACATAATATCGTGGTTGTATCGAATTGTTCCATCCCTATCGCATATAGAGTATATGTAAAATCAATTTCCGGGAGTATTTCTGCTATAAGTGCATCACTTAACACACACACAGAGGCTCAGAGATGCAAGAGCACAAGACAATATCATCCCACCGATGGATATAACACAGCTGTTTTAGCCCTCTACCATGATACAAGACAACTTTACAAGCAAGCCATGGGTCAGCTCATCTCAGAGGTCAATGCAGGGCTGTAAAAAGTAAAGACTTTGGGGTCAGAGTACAATATCTCAGTCTGTGGTAATGATGTAACAGCAATGAATGGAGAGGTTAGTGGCCTTGGGGAGCTACCATTTGCTGCATTCATAGGGGTTTGTTACATGCTGAAAACACCACAAAAAATCATCTACATTCAAAGCCAACAAGTCTCTGGTTCATTTAGAATAAAACCTTGTTGGTTGTTTATGAAACTTCTAGAAGAAATGTTGCCGTAACAGCAAGTAAGGTGTAATTTCTTCCTACGTTTTTGCTCGACTGACAGTTAATAGGTCAGCTGACATGGCTAACATCGTAGTTCAGAGCTGGAGTCTATGAGAACTATTATTATTTCAAGCGGCTGTGACAATTTCAGCGCGGTATAATCATGATAAATTAGTGTGCAGCCACCTGCACGCCCTCACAGCGTACAGTGAAGCAAATTACTGCTTTAGCAGCTACTTCAGTGTTACAGCAGCTCTGCATTCACTGGAGGACGCTAAGTGGCGAACACTGCAGCTTTCCATTCCACTGTCCAGCCTTCTGCCGAGTTCACACACAGTTCAAGAGATAGAGAGACACAGAGAGAAAGACAGAGAGAGAGAGAGAGAGAGAGAAAGAAAGAGAGAGGGGGGGAATGACAGAATCACATTTGGCAAGGGTGTTTGTGCCTTGTCATTCAGTTAAGATATCATTTCCATCAAGAAGGAGATACAAGATGAAGGGGGGAAGATGATCATCCTGAATTTGTTTTAGTGGTGGTTAGAATTTGGCTAGCCTTAAAGGACTGCACCAACTTTTTAGGACTTTGGCCCATTGGTCACCTTACCCAATATGTGACGAGAGGATTGACACCAACATCATCTCTGTGTCTCTGGTAGTTAGCTCTGTCTGTTGTGCATGCTAACGCTTTAGCATACAGTATGTATCGTAGCATTATCCAAAGTGTGAAGATAAACATTTTATTAATCCATTCTATGGTCTGTAAACTCATAACTTCTAAAAACAAAATCTCAATCTTCATCATTAGTGAAGTCCATTACAAAGCAACAGTATAAAAAACTTTAGCTGTCTGGCTAACTTTGCTAACTTCCTGTGTAAACAAAACAAGCTACGCTCGTTAATAACACCTGTCAAGTCTTGCAGAAAGAGAGATCTTCTGCTATTTAAAGTGCATTGTTTTTGTTGAATTTTATGTCTATTTTATTAATCCTACAAACAAGCCTGACAGGTTTAGATGTGTCATTAAAATTAACTAACCGTTGAGCCTTACAGCTGCTATAAATTCTTATTTTCTCACTTTTTGGATAATGCTAATCGCCTACAATTACTTATCATATTGCATGCTAAAGCGTTAGCATGTACACAGGACAGAGCTATCTACAGGAGACACAGAGATGATTTTGGTGTCAATCCTCTCGTCACGTATAGGGTAAGGTGACCAACGGGCCAAACTCCTAAAAAGTCCCTAAAGTCCCTTAACATAGACGACCATTGATGCAGTGGTAAATAAAAAGGTGGGTAAAGTACCGCATAAACTTCAGTCGGTGATCATCATAAGGCAAACAACAATATTATTATATTATATTATTATTATTATATTATATTATATTCTGTATACTCTGAATTTCATTTATGTTAGGCTAAAAGGGTGGGTGAGTTTACGTGTGTTTAGCTTTGACTAATAATAGAATAATAGAAGAATATGAATGCTCAAATGGTAAATGACCCTCCTTGCTGGACCTCACTGTAAGGAAGCTGGAGGTCTAGCTTGCTGGGTATAACTATATATAACTATCACTATATAACTATAAATAGAATAACTTCACCTCTGAAAATCAGCTGCACTGCAACTTTAAAGAGTATGTGCTGAGTGCTCCATTTTAAACTGCTGATACATGTATGTATGATGCCAGGAATGAAGTATAGGTGTGTGCGTGTGTGTGTGTGTGTGTGTGTGCACGCGTGTGCATACGCTGCATGCATAAGCTGCATGCATAAGCCCATGAATTAGATGAATATGGATACAAAAACAGTAAATCTACCAATAAATGTGAATGATTTGACTAAACTGGAATGTAAATGTAGATACCATGTAGTATGAGTATGTATAGTATATGATTGCTTAGAGATGTGTAGAATATTTACCTCAATATATCATTCTCAATTTAGTTTTAGCATAGTATAATGGCTGTAGAAAAATTAGACTATCGCGGTGATAACTGGTTTATTCTTTTTGTCCCGGGGTACGATTTGGTGCGAAATGTGCTCAACCAAAACAGAAAGAGGACTGCCTCACTCTACTTGTTTGTAGCATGGGAGTATTATATTATACTGTATTATAGGTCAACAAATACACAGACAGCTAGCCAGATGCTGTACAGTCTCACGGCAGGTAGCTAGGAGTACAGCAGCAACTGTTGCTGTAGTAGATGATGACAGAATTTTCATTTTTGGGTGAACTATTCCTTTAACTGGCTGTTGCTGCTACCGGTCTCTTCTTTACTATTTTACAAACTCAGTGAGGCTGAAACAGAGAATATCGTCCCATCTCCACTAATTGAGTATACATAGTTCTTCTTAATAGATCACAAGGAAATAATTTTGTTTAGCCTACTGATGTCACCTTACAGGATTTCTGGGTAATGAAGTCCTCAAAACTTTGCACTTTGGGCCTGCCACAGTGCAAAGTGCAAATATGTTAGTCACTCGATATAGCTACTGTAAGATCACATATGGCTGACAGACACACAAGATAAATGAGTAATTTAGCGATGAAGACATGTAGACTTTAAAAGTTATGGTCACGTGAATCCTCCGCAGTATCTGTGGGGTTAAATCTTGGCTACAGCCAGGCTGGAGCATCTTTATCTTGCTTTTGCTCCTTTTCCTGTCTCTTCACTGCATGCTGCCACGAAAACAACTATCCCTCACTACAAAAACTGCCACCAGATAAGAAAAGATAAGATTCTGACAGTGGGGATGCTGTAAGATTGAATGATTTGAAGAAAACTTGAAAACAGACATCTCCTCTTATTGCTGACTTATTGCCAAAGCTGTGACTTATGAATAACTGATCTCACTGACAAGATGAATGGTTCATATTAAAAACAGCAAAAGATCAAGCAAAACGTATTTTTCCACTAATAGAAGAAGATGCTAATAGATCATCTTCCTTGTCATTATCATATTTGTTGAAACGATGATCCGATGGAATCAAAGATAAAGTCAAAGGATGTTTTAATTTCTGAGGCTTGTGGTCTCCAACGTGTTAACTAAATCCTGTCATGGCTGCCCGGCCAGTCGCCATGGTGACTCAGCAGCTCTTAGCTGTCTCCTTCTTGACGGGCACCAGCTCTGACACACACACACACACACACACACACATACAACACTCACACACACACTGTCTCTGTCTCCTGCTTGATGAGCAGCAGTTCAGGTTACTGCTGACAGCATACTGTGTCAACCTATCTCAACACACAAATGCATGCATGCGCACCCCCCACCCCCCCCCCACACACACACACACAAACACACACATATATAGGAAGACGATCACATGCAAACATATACACGTATACATACACACATACGTGCATGCATACACACATACACAAGCGTCAGTATGTGCAACTAGTCAGCTAATTCAACTGGCCTGATGACTAACTGTCAAATCTATGTGTGTGTGTGTGTGTGTGTGTGTGTGTGTGTGTGTGTTTCCGCAGCAAGAGACGGTCGAGAAAATGCAAGAACGCAGAGAGATGAAAAGAGATGGAATAAGAAAATTGACAAGAGCCAGCGAAAGAGGGAGGAAGAGAGAGAGAGCAAACGAGATGGAAACAAAATGTTTTCCTCCTCCTCCTCCTGGTCGTCCTTGTGGGCGTCACACACTCGATGACCCGCTGGAAGCGGGGAACACACACTCGATGACGAGGTTAGGACCGGGAACACACACTCGACGAGTTCTAATGTCACGCAACCCCCTTAGTCTGGGGAAAACACAAACTGAGACGCACACGGAGGTGGAGCGTTTTGCTTTCCACACTTATTTTCTCTCTCTATTTTCTTTCTGATGCAACGCTTATGGACAAAGTTCAAGTTAAAGCTGTACTAGGGAACATCGCCTGTTGGCAGCGCGAGGTAACTGCTTGAAACATGAGAACTTCAATACCCAGAAATCCTGTAACATGACATCAGCAAATTGTACATGGTTTATGATGGTTTATACCAAAGGATACCAAAGGGACGAGAGGGGAAAAAGATCTAGCGTTGGAAGATGGTTTGCATTTCACTCTTCAGTTTCAATTTGTCACTTTCTGTGCACATATACCCGACACCAGGATTTCATTTGGGTGAATCTATGGTGTCTCAAGGGGAGCGTATCTATGTTCCCAGGGTCCTATGTTCCCCAGTTCTACATATATGCTCTCCCAGGGTCCTATGGTCCCAGGGTCCTATGTTTAACCCTAACCCTAACCCTAACCCCTAACCATAACTAACCATATTAAGCGAATACAGAGCTGGGGAACATCTTTTTCAGGTTCCCATTATGTGCTATATAGAGCTGGGGAACATAGGACCCTTCAACATAGGACCTTGGTAGCATAGGGCCTTGGGAACATAGGACCCTGGGAACATAGGACCTTGGTAACATAGGACCTTGGGAACATAGGACCCTGGGAACATAGGACCTTGGGAACATAGGACCCTGGGAACATAGGACCCTGGGAGAGCACAAATGTAGAACTGGGGAACATAGGACCCTGGGAACATAGGACCCTTTGTCATGGTCCCATTATGTGCCATATAAATCTGGGAACATAGGACCCTGGGAACTTAGGACCCTGGGAACATAGGACCCTGGGAACATGGGACCCTGGGAACTTAGGACCCTGGGAACATAGGACCCTGGGAACTTAGGACCCTGGGAACATAGGACCCTGGGAACATAGGACCCTGGGAACATAGGATCCTGGGAACATAGGACCCTGGGAACATAGGACCCTGGGAACATAGGAATGACTCCGTCTCAAGTAGTGGGGATGGGACGCTCTTCTCCATTATAGCCCCACTTTGTGATTTAAACTGATAAAATGAGTATATTTTTTTACATAAAATTCTTGCCTAGTGCAGCATTAAAATGTAGCTAGGTAATATAAGTCAAAACATACGTACGTATACGTAGAAGTAAAATTTCTGACTTCAAAAAATACTCAAAAAGAGTACAAGCGAAAAAAAGCTACTTAATTACAATAACAAGACTAATTGAAATTTGTTAATCGACCCTTGGTCCCAAGCCTAAATTGTGAACCAGACTCAAACTGATGACATATACGGTACGTGCTTTAATGAGCTGAACACACTCGCTCTACTGTACCATACGATGTCAGGTCCGATCTGACTCTCAGCCTCTTGTCTCAGCAGGGGGAGGAAGACCTTTGTTGTTTCCTCGCAGCTGTTTCATCCACTCACTGCATCTCCGCTCAGAGAAACACCCAATAATGAAAGCTGTTATGAGGAAGAGGAGCAGGCGATGATGACGAAGAGCAAGGTGTGAGCTCTGGCTTTGGCGAGGAAGACGCTTAACGACGGGAGAGTCGCCCCGCTACCTCCGGTCTGCGGCGGCTGACCTCACACACACACACACACACACACACCCACACACACACACATACACGCACATCTACAGGCATGTGAACGCGCACAGACACACACACACACACGCAGACCTTTGAACACAACACACCGGCAAACACACACAGATGCAAGCTCGCGCACACACATATGCACAAGCCATATAGACACACACACACACACACACACACACTGGATGACATTCTGCAGTTGTCCCATCCTCCCTCACTCTACTGTACCATATGATGTCAGGTCTGATCTGACTCTCAGCCTCTCCTCTCAGCAGGGGAGAAAGACCTTTGTTGTTTCCTCTCAGCTCCCCGTTTTATCCAGTCACTGCATCTCCAATATACAGCCAGGGCTGAGAGTTGCTGTTTTCAAAATATCATCCTTTATAGATTAGTAACAGGAATTCATTGAGACACTCCAAGCCAGTAATGTAATCTCAATTAATTGCACTTTTGGAGTACATTGCCTCTAAAAAGAACATATCAATAGAAAATGCTATTATTTGGAAAATGTATTCTTGTATCTATTAATGATTGTTCCATAGTTGTTAATATATAATATGACGAGTTATTCTATTCTTGTACTAAGCCCCATCCTCAGTGACTGGACAAATGTGGAATCATCTTTTAGCGAAATTCACACCACAAACAAAAGAAAGCATGAAGAGCTAAAACCAAGCAAATCCATTCCAACACTCAACTTCACTGGGAACTATGAATACAGTTTCATTAACTAGCAAGATAAATCAAGAGCACTTCAGCTAGTTCGCACATTGGATACCATAGTCCAATGTATTTTTAGCCAGTTGTCATGGCAACGCGGAGGGGTGGGATTAATTGTCGATAGGGATATGTTTTTGGGTAAAGTGCTTCTTTAAAGCACCATTGTTAAAACCCAAATCTGTCGTTACCATACTGAAACACTGCTGTCCCACTACCAGCTTTGTTTATGTTTTGATTCATTCAAAGAAGAGACCCATGTTAAACCTAGGTGTTACGGAGGCCATAGTAATATTACCTCATCATGGTGGTAAATATAGGTTCCAGTCCTGTCTATATACTGTATATATGCAGTGTATTGTCTAGTCCTTTATCTATATCGGTAATACTAGCAAAGGGTGAAGAAAACTAGACCTGGTAAATTGAATTACAATAGGTTATGAAAATAGAAAGAAGCTTATGTTACACCTCCAAGTGAAATTCTACAAGGATCTATGTTAATATGCCAAAAATGTATATGGGCAAATGATTTTTCGATAGGGATGCTACTTAAATTCACTGCCTTGGGTCACTTCAAATTGTGTCATACTGTTCAGAGTGTAGTCAAAGTTGTACACCATGCACTTATAATCTTACATCTTTAGATACCAATTGCTCTTTTTTCCCACCCCGCCTCTCTTCACTGTAGGCTACACCATGTAATAAGGCAGAAACGCCAGAAAAATAATGTAAAAAAAAAACAAAAAACAACAACACAGACCTATTTTTTTCAGAGATACGGTTCAAGCTGCGGTCAGCCCACATATTCACCGTTAAAGCGGGAAGATCTCCTTATGACTGGAGGGTGACATCAGAGCGTCTAGATCCTGGATATTAGGCTTGGCTGATGTTGCAGCGTAAAGACTAAGAGATAACCCCATGTTGTTTTGACCCCCCCAGGTGTCAGGCAATATTACAGTTTTACAGAATGATATCGGGGCCTTCCAGGTCTCCCGCCGGGCGACATCACTTGGTAGATTGTGTCTCTGGCTCTCGCTGACCGACTTGTTGACTTATCGAATGACTGACTGGCCGGCTGCAAGAATTTTTATGGCTTTATGAGCGGAGGGCTTACAGGAGTACCTCACCGGTACGCAGATCATGCCTCCACGCCGCTGTTATCTCGCAAAAAATGGCTTACACACTCGATTTCTGGCTCGCTGACATGCTGGCTCATTGGCTCGCTGGATGATCGGTTGGCTTGTCTGACTATTTTTTACAGGCTGGCAAACTGGCAGGGTGGCTTGTTGCCTGTCTGTCTGCCTCATCGGTTGCCTCGACTGTCTCTTACTGGCTGACTGAAAACGTTGGCTATACCTGGATGGACGACTGCTAGCCAGCGGACCGACTTGCCGGCTGCTTGGCCGCTAATCTGAGAGGGATTGTACGTAATCCCGCCATTCCCCGGAGTAGACATCATGGCATCACCATCGTCACAACTGCCGCGCATTACAGCAGCTCCCATAATCCATCTATCTGCCTCAGATATCATCGGCCTGACTGGGTTTTTTTTTTCCATTTCACGCTACTATCTACAGTTCCGTCCTTCAAGGCTTCCACAGAAGCTGCGTCCCCCAAACCCGTTCACATGAAAGGGGCGGGGTTTGCGACAAAAACAGCCAATCGCATGCAACGTGGACAGATCCAGAGCAGCGTATTAAAAATAAGATGAGGCTATTGATCCCTGTGGGGAAATTGGGTCGTTGCAGGTTATATGATTCAGCGGAGAAATAGAATATGAGCATGCTAGAATATAAAAATAAGCAATAAAAAATAGTAGAAAATATTAAAACAATAAAAGCAGTAGACTATCAATAATTTGGGCGTTACGTAAACCAATTGCAACCCCGTTTAGTAGACTGTAAAAGTGTGTATGGGAAATAAATATTATTAACATCTGTCTTCTCTCAAAAAGAACAAACTATTCTAATGACTAAACATGAGCGATACAAAACATAACAGTGAAAAGTAACACTGTTGCTGCCGGCAAGGTTAGAGAGGATTACTGGAGGAATATTGCAGATAGTAAATGCGTAAATAAATGGGCTTATCACTGCCCTGTCATTAAGGCACAGTGTTCTCTTCATTGATAGAGTATTGTGTCGTCAAATTGAGGCTGTGAAAAGATTTTCTATTCACAAAGTCGGCCTCGTGTCCCCCAGGGCTGCGGTGTTGGGAATATGGCTGCGATCTATTGCATCAGTCAGTCTCGGGAATCCTATGAGAATTTCAGTGCATTTAATAGGCTACAGTAAATTTCATTCATTATTGATGCAGTCAACTAATGTAAGCTACCTGCTATTTGATAGAAACCCTCATTTATAGGCAGAGTGGGCAAATGGCCTGGAAATGCTGCTCTGATCTAATAAGTATTATATCTTAGATATAATAAATCATCGTGGAAAACAAAGTGGTTCTGCTGGTATCTACACACTGTTGCCATGCGAACAGTCCTTCTCTGTTAATTCAGTAGTATCCCCCTGTACAGTTTGTTATATTACTTGTCTCATTCATTTGAATGCAATGTTTTTGTTCATATCTGGTTTTGTAAATAGAATAAAGGTTGTTTCAATAGAGGCCACAGGATCCTCTAGGAGTGGTGGTGCCATTTTTTTTTAGTTTTTTCAGTTGATTGCCTTTTTATACGTTTGGATCCAACAGCCTGAATATACCCTGCTCCAGAGTTACCATGTTACCGAGTTACCATGGTGATGTACCCGCTGAAAAGTGAGCCCCCTTCATGACATCAGAAACTCCAGGTTAAAGCTGAAGCTACCTTGCCAACCCCATAATCTAGCTTCATAGTAAACCCCTCAGGGCTGCAGAATCGCTCCCTATTTCCCATCGTCATCAGAAAACTTTTCTCTCCATGAAGCACTTTACCTCCTCCATCTACCTTACCATCCTCCACCTGCTCCTGTGTTAAAGGCGCTACTTTGACTGAGCAAAGGAAGCAACAGGGCTTATGGGAAATGTAGTCTTAATTTGGAGAAACACTAGCACTAACAATACCACTGTTGTGAAATAGAGGCTACCAATCGTCTCCATCATGGTCTCATTTGTTTACAGTAATTACACCAAGGTATCACAATTAATTTGACAATGATATATTCATGTTTACAAATGCTACACATAGGACCTTTAAAAATGTTTGGCTCTGTAAACAGCACTTTGTTTGTGTGAAGCTACTTGCTTTATGGAAGATGCCTGAATATTCCAGGGATACAGGACTTTTTAAAACGTACTGTAGTGTCTATGGACTTGCTTTGGCCCTTGCACCTCTTACTGGCTATTTGTTATGCTGCTGATAAAGGAATTGAAGCCTATTCTACTGCTGCACTCATTGTAAGTCACTCTGGATAAGAGAGTCGGCTAAATGCTTAAAATGTAAATTCTTTGTTTCCACATGTCTATCCACCCATTTATTATGGTGTCCACCTCTTGCTATATATTTCTTTCTTTCTTTCTTTCTTTCTGTCTTTTCCCAAACAAGGAGGATGCCTGTAAAAATGTCTGCGAGGAAGGGAGATGCCACAACAGCTGTGACCTACAGTTAGCCCAACAAGTAGTAATATTCAAAAGAAAGAAAAAAAGATCTCTGGACTAAATATACTCTGACGTCTGACTGACAGAGAGTCAGACAGAAACAGACAGACAGGTAGGTAGAGTTGGAAAAACATAAAGTCCCTCACAACCACAAGGGATTTATAGAGTTTACAGTGTCCTTATTGTAGTTTTATGGTATTATTTATGTCCTATGATACTATAATATTCCTATAATATCCCTATATACTTATAGTGTGTCTGTCATAGTGAATTTCATACTTTTTTTATTTTATTTTCTATGGTATTACCATAAGAAATAAAATAGTGAATAATGATATCCTTCCAAAACCTTCCAAAAAGTGTTAGGATTAGTTAGGGATTACTAGAGTTCATTTTCAAACGATAAAGACAGACAGACAGAAAGAAAGAAAGAAAAAAGAAAGAAAGAAAGGTGCATTCCCCTCAGCACTGAATTAGCTGCATAACACAACACAACTTCAAATGCATAAGAGAAACTGAAAGACAGACGGAGACAGAGAGAGAAAGATGAGCTCAGATAGGACAATGCGTACTAATCCACACAGAGATAGAGACAGAGGATGCAGAGTGGGGGAGTGAGGGGATGGGGGGGGGGGGGGAGTGGGGGGATGGGGGGGAGTGGGGGGGGTATTGTATAACGACAGCCTCAGTCCCTATAGAACATCACAGATTTATCCTAAAACTGGCCTATAGGCTTCACAGCATTGGAAAAACCCTTTATATAACAAGGCCTAGACACCTGCCCACTGCCCTGATGCAAAAAGAAACACACTAATCCTATGGTAAATGTTAGAATGACACTATGGAAACATCACCACACCACCATAAACTATACATACTGTCATTCCCTATAGGAAGATTACAGGAAAAAATATAATGATAGCATAGGAGATTTAATAAATGGCATCAAATGCGAACAAGGCTACTATAAACTCACTATTGAGTGCCATAGACGCGCTATAAGTGCCTATGGGAATATTATAGGAATATTATAGTGTTTTCTTTTTTTTTTTGTTAGGAGGGTGTACACCATCCCGACTGCGGCACCACCATAACAAAGAGAGGCGAACCTCTGCATGAGAGAGAGAGAGAGAGAGAGGGAGAGAGAGAGAGAGAGAGAGATTCCCCCTTACACGCCCACTATCCCCTATTCATTGTGGATGGGGAACACCGTGCACAAGAATGTCACACTGTCAGTCTCCCCTATAATAAGCTTCATTTCGACCTATATCCGTGCCACTGTATTCCAAGGCCCAGACATCTATATTAAGCATAAAAAAAAATAAAAACATGCTTTTCATTAATAATTCCTATCCCAGCCTAAATGCATGAAAGAAAAGGCGCAGCACGAGAAAACAATACACAAGGACGGCCGGGCGATGACAAATCATAAATCAAGCCATAAATCGCGCATTGTTCAACTCACCGTTTTCGGATGTGTCCCGTTTATCTCGCCGTTAAGTGCTGAGTGTGTATGTGTGTGTGTGTGAGTGTGTGTGATGGTGAAAATCTCCCCACCTTTCGCTGCTTGCGGAGCAGACTGGTGCCAGGACTCAGACGCAAGCTCCGCCCCCCTTCCACCCGCCTCAGCCAATCGGGATGCGGGAAGGAAGGGGGGAAAAAAACAGGAGCCAGTTTCCTCTGAATCTGCAGGAATCAGGGCTGGTGCTGCGTTCAAGTGCGCGTGGGAAATAGGCGGTTTAGCGCAGATGAACGACTCATCAAAGTGGTAAATAATATGATTGGGGATATGGGAGGTTTTCCGTGAGACTGTCTGACTGACTACCTGTTTACTGACTGGCTTGCTGACTGGCTGGTTAGCTGATTGATTGTCTTAGTGACTTACAGAATGAATAGTTAGGCTATATGACTGCTTGACTGACTGGATGACTGGCTGGTTGAAAGGCAGAGGTTTCTATAGGATTAACTGGGATTACGGCTCCCATTTGATTTGGTGGGTTGGTTTATAATCTCTCCAGCATCACATCACACCATCAGCCAGTAGCCTATACACTCACATAGAATGTATACATACGTGTCCAAGGATACATCTCAATGCCAAATAGCCTAACATAACGTTGCTCAGACATATTCTGATTTTTAATTCAGCAGTTAACTTCAATCAGAAACTCCAATTTTATTTGGCTACTCAATGCTATTGTGTGCTCATTAATAAATATATATTTTTTTAAATCTATTCTAAATTATCTTGATTCAGAAAGCCAGGGAGAGAAATAATTAATGATATGATTTTTTCTAAATTGTAAACAAAATATTACATTATGTGAATTGCATTTGGAATGCAATAAGAACATACAGTATAATATGGTTTGTATTGTAATATACATAATTCCTACTATGCTCTAAAATAGAGCTGGGGTCAGTCTATTTTCAGTTGAAAACGTGAAATGAAAGCAAGTTGCTTTCAATAAAACACATATTCACTATTCTGCTGTAGAAGTTCTGATTGACTGGAGGCTCCAAATCACAAGGCTCTGGTTGTAAACCCATCATATGGGTTGATACATCAAGCTCATGTTAAAGGAATAGTTCACCCAAAAATGAAAATTCGGTCATTATCTACTCACCCCCATGCCAGTAGAAAATCGGGTAAAGTTTGTTAGTCCATACAACAGTCCCGGAGATCCCTGGAAGAAGTACATTGAAACTTTCTCCAAAACAAATGAAGTTGCTGGAGACCTGTCTTCAGACTTCACAAAGTAATTGAAAATAACCATAACATGGCTCCATGCAGCTCTCACAGGATAATCCAAGTCTCTGGAAGCCAAAAGATCCCAAAGGACTTGAAAAGACCCACATTTACACCATTATTTAGCTGAAATCGCCACTCTAGCTGTTATTTCAAATTACATCAAGCACCTGGCCTCGATAGGTAAGACTAGCTTGAATTAGCAGAAACAAGACTTCCAGTTTGGGCATTTAGCCTTCAAAATAAATGCGTGAGATTTGAAAATAGGTAGAATACTTTGTATTTAATCATCAAATTCAATAAGTGAGCATCCATATTATTGTTTGATGTCTACTTTAGTATGTATGTATTCTGTATGTATTCTGCACAGTGTAATACATGCAGCATTTATAGTTAACAATGGCACATTTTATGGCATTTTTCATTATTATTATGACATCTAACATTAATATGGGTGCTCACTTATTGAATTTGACGATTAAATGCAAAGTAATAGGCCTCTCACATCGTCATGGTAACAGCTAAATCGGTGCATTACAAGAGCAAGTTCCTTTTTGCGACTTATTGACAGGCCAATCCAACAAAAACAACAAAATTGTAATGGTTACAAGCACTAGATACATAATGTAAAATATAAAAAAATTTGGACAGGTTGTGGAGCCATTTAGTGAACGCCATACCTGGCAACAGGAAGTTGTAAGGCCCCGGTTTCTCAATGCCGAAGCATTGAGAAACAGAATGTGAAAAGGGCCTATTGGTTTAAAACAGTATTACTACCTATTTTCAAATCTCGCGCTTTTATTTTGAAGGCTAAAGGACAAGACCGGAAGTCTTGTTTCTGCTAATCTAAACTAGTCTTACCTATCGAGGTGTGCCCGATTTTCTACTGGCATGGGGGTGAGTAGATAATGACTGAATTTTCATGTTTGGGTGAACTATTCCTTTAAGTGCATGTAAGAATGCACTGAAGAGGTGGAGGAGGAGCTTGAGGTCGCTCCTCTCCATTCATACACTGTGTCACTGCCATTGCCCTCCTCTAATTCTTAGTTCTCCTCCTCTAATTAACCCTTCCTCTGTTCCCTCCCTCCCTCTCTCCTGCTCTGCCAGAATGTTATGTCATTACGTTGCCTGCATCATCTCTCTCTCTCTCCCTCCGTCAGCATCTCCATTCCTCTTACCTAAACTCAATCTGTCACCCTTGCCGTCCGTCTTTCTCCCTCGTCTCTAACTCTCTGATTCTCCTCATTGGTTCCCCCCCCTCTTAGTCATTTCCGCCATTCTTATCATTGTGCCCCTCTCCGCAAATCCCCTGTCTGTCGCTTTCTACCTTTAACTCATTAAAAAGTGAAAGAGAAAAGATATATCTGTGTTTGCTGCCTATAATCAACAGGTGACATTTTGTCCCATGTGACAAAAATATTCTTTGACCCCGGGAACAAAGGAAACCATTGACAAATGCAGATAATATAAGGACATCCATGGAACATCAAGCAGGTTCTCGCAATTCCTGAAAAGCTGAAGTTCCTGTCAGACGCTGATGCTAACATAAGGCACTCTGGTTCATTATGTTGCCCTCTGGATTCATCAACATGGCTTATAATCTAATTTAGTTGAAGCATTTATTTGTTTTCTTTTGTCCACTGACCAGATGTTCCTCCATGATAACAGTACAGCTCACCTTAAATAACACTATAGCCTTGAGATGCGGAAAACAGATGATGACCAAAACTAATACAACCTGCTCTGAATTTGGAAATTGGGGAAGTAAATTCAGTAACCCTTTAAATTACAGACCATTAATTACATAGTAATGACTGGAAATAACTCACTAATATCCATGTAAAATAGATGTAATAACTAGTTATAGGATTACAATGACTGGTAACTACCGAATAATGTACAAGTATAAAAATGTGTTGTTTTCTGTTATTATTTGTGTAGAGTTGGTATGGAGTTTGTATGTGAATATTGTACTTAGTCAGTATTGGTCTTTTCTAAAATGTATAATGTATTTTTGTATGTACTTTACATTATAAGCAAATGAAAACCTCATATTCTGCACAGGTGTCATCACTTTCTGTAATGAATGGGAGATAAATCAATGGAGACAGTGTGTTTTTTCCTTTTTCAACTGGTTTATCCTTCAGCTCCAGCAGCTTTATCATTTTTCAACAGTGCCTAGTAGTCCAAGCATTTTACACAAAGATGTGGGTCAACCTCTCACAAATTGCAACAAAAACAAACTCAATGGATTTTGTGTACTCAGTATGTTCTGAATGAGAGAAAAAAAGTCCTAAGGAATTGTATGAAGGGAAAGTTTTGAAAATCACCTAAGTATGATCCTACTAAAACGCCTTTTTAGCCTTTTTTTAGACAGTGTAAGTCTATGGGAGGACTGTTCAAACCATGCCCATTTTGAACTCTAACTACTCTTTCATACTCTAAGCGAGAAACTCCATTCAAACTTTAAACGGGTCACCACTTTTAGTACTTTATTACTCTTATTCAGCTTTTTGATACCTGTTGTACTTTTTGAGAAATCGCAGTTTAAGTTTTATACTTTTTTCAACCTTTATAATGGGATCCTATGGAGCCAGCCTACATACTATAGTAGTTTTACTTATCTAAGAACAATTAATGCTAAAAGCACCTTTTCTTTACTCGGTAATTACTAGTCATTCTAATGCTAGTTATTAGCTAGTTAACTAGTTATTACATCTATTTTACTTGGATATTACTTTGTTATTTCCCGTCATTACTGCCTAATTCATGGCCTGTAATTTAAAGGGTTACTGTAAATTCAAATGTTTTTGTCTGCACTTTTTCATACTTTTCATATTTTCTTCACTATTTGCTTTCACTTGCGCTTTTCAGGAGGAATGCAACAAGGCTGCAGATGGAGACTGTGACATCTACAGAAAGCAGATGATATGTTGGTGGTCTTTCTTAATAGTGAGACTGGATTAAAATGACTTCATTATCTTCATGTTTTTTATCTCCTGTCCTGTAATATTCTTGATACAGCAGTGGATGATATATATTGTTTAGTAGCATGTATGGACGCTAGCCTGGTTCCCGACTTCTGAATCGCGTCCGGCCCACTCTTCAGATTTCGTGTTGCTCTAGTGCAGTGGTTCTCAACGTGGGCTCCGGGGACCACCAGGGGTCCTTGAGGGGGTTCCAGGGGGTCCCCAGCAAATTGATGAATTGTGAAAACTTAAGAGTTATTTCATTTACAAGAAGTTAACACAATTAAAGAATGTAGAAGGATGACTGTTTTGATCATAGCTTCACTGTTATCTCTCTACCTACAATACAGATAGTCATGGAATTCTGGACAAAATCATATCTAACAATGAAAATATTCTCAGATTTTGTTCCGAGAGAAAAACTCCAATCAAATGGGGGTCCGTGGCTCTAATGTGGACTAAATTAGGGGTCCTTGATATGAAAAAGGTTGAGAATCACTGGTCTAGGGAACGGCTTGTTCTCGTTCAGAGTAAACGTTCGCGCTAATCAGCACTTTTGTGGGCAGGACTAAAGTTTGATTCGTTCGTGCAATGGTTTTTCATTGGCGTTTCTTTTCTTTTGCATTTGAATTACATCATGATTTTTGCACACATCAATGAAAATTGTATTATTTCCATTTTAATTTTAATATTTACCTGGATTATGCTTCTGTACATATGAGTCTATTTTTTGTACACATGAGAGTCATGATTTGACCACACTGCTAAAGGCTTCATGCCTTCACAAACATCAGAAGTGGGAGGCTGCTGTATATTAGTCATTCTGTTTACCCAAGAATACATGACTTAAGTATTCATGAGAATGTATTAGGGTTCAAATGTTATTTTTCATGTTCTGTCTTCAATTTTCAACTTATTAACTTAAATCACTAGGGAACAGTGCCTGCACCCTAGGGTGCACCTGGTTCTTAAAATGGCCTCATATTTCTTATATGAGGCTGTTATATGACCATGCAGAGCAATAATCAGGCCTAGTGACTCCCAGTAGATGGCTGCCTGTTCCATTACAGATCCACCACCATGTTTAACACTGTTGGGTTCTTTATTGTTTATTAGGATCCCCATTAGCTGACACCTCAGTGACCACTTGTCTTCTTGTGGTCCAAACTCACATTCGCACCAGTGGGCAGCCCATGGAAGGAAGGAAACCCACGCAAACACCGGAAGGATATGCAAATTCCATATAGAGAGGGATGGGAGTCAAACCTGGGTCCTTTTTGCGGCGAGGCAACAGCGCGAACCACTGAGCCCGGTTCTTTTGCTTTTCTCTAAACATAAAACCATCTGGATGACGGGAAAATAGTGAAAGACGACTCATCAGACCACATTACCTTTTTCCATTGCTCAGGAATCCAGGTTTGGTGATGAGCCTTTATACGCTGGCCTTGGATACAAGTGGTTTCTGAATGGCCGCCTTGCCATAAAGAGCAGCTTTGTGAAGCTTGTGATGTCCAGTTTTTGCTGAGACTGTGTGACAGAGGTCTTGACTCAGTTCGGTGGGCGTTTTTGAGACTGTAGTTTTGTGGTGTTTAAGCGATTATCTTGTTAAGTGTCTATCACTGTCAGTGAGCTTCCACTTGTGAACACTGTTGGCGAGGCATTTTGACATTTCTCCAGGCTGTTCCCCTTGCCATATTAAATAATTTTGCGACTGATGCACCTGCAAATCAGGTACGGACTATTTGCTCTCTGTTAGTTAGCTGTTACTCATGTTGCTTTGAAACCTCACATATAAAAGTGGTGATTATCAGACGCCTTTTAAATATGACACATACTGCTAAATGGCATCCAGCCTAATATGACTCATTATTGTGATTTAGTTACTTTTGATCACCCCCCAGTACATACACATAAAATGTCTGGTTATGATGTGCGCCTTCACCACCTCTGCCTGTGGATCCTGCAGGATTTAGGCCAGATAGGCCAGTCGTTTGAGTGGAAACCATTCTTTTTCAGGCCAAACCAGTCCGGTGGAGTTCGGCATTAACTCTTTAACCATCTGATGACCTAAATAGGGAGCAAACCCCTGCGGTGCCTGAGCTTAGCTAAGGGATTGACACACTAATACACTGGATATATACCATGTCAGCACTGGCCCAAAACATGGCTTTAACACACACACACACACACACACACATGCGCGAACCATGTGCATACACATGCATGTGAATACAAGGAAGCACGACATATGTACTATTATAGATTTCTATCTCTCTCTGACCCATATCGCTGCCGACGTGTGAAAACCTCATAACACCAATTTTGATGTTTTGGAATTTCTTAGTTCAACTGAAAGTTAACCTGGTCCTTTATGTGCTAAGTAAGTTTCATGGACCTGAAACCCCCTTGCAGAAGTTCAAAAATACAGATGAGAAATGAGAGCTATAGTATTGTATTACATTTATTCCGGAAAAGAATACGCTTTGGAGATACAAGTTTTAGGCCTATAAGCACATTGGAAGCAGACAAATGTAGGTCTAACTGCTTTGTTTTGTTAATAGCAATATCAAACCCGACCAAAGCCAACAGCCATCTGTAAAAAAAAAAATATTTAAAAGTAGGTTTGGTGGAAGAGCCTGGAGAGTGCAGGAGAGTGAGATGAGGAGATTTGGAGGAGAGAGTTTTGAGGTTGTAGGAGGGGGGGGGGGGATTAGGGGCGAAGGCTGTATGGGGGGGGGGGGGGGGTTGTCTGGGTCTTGGGTGGGGAGGGTAGACAGTGAGGCATGGGTGAGGTAGAAAATGGTGCGATGGAGGGTCGGGGATCAGGGGGCGAGGTGAAGAAAGGGAGGGAGACGGGGGGGAAGGACACGGTCTTGTTTTTTTTGTTTTTTTATTTATTGAGCGTTTGTGCTGTATTTGATAGTTGAAAGTGGAGAGTGAAGAGGAGGGGTAGGAGGATGGGGGGCGGGGGGCGGGGGGCGTCTAACAAATGCAGACACCGTAAAACCAAAACACAACACATCCTGTACCTCCAACATGTCCTCTCTCTGTGCATCTTGGGAAGGTGAAATAGGTCAGAGCTGTCACATCGGCTCTGGACTTCCCCTGTTCAGCGTTCAGGTTGGTGGGCTCACTGTACAGAGGAAAAAAATATTGTCTTGGTGGTATTGTCTTTGAAATTCATTTTTTTTATTATACAAAATGATTCACTCGGACTCTCACTACAGACGCTGCTCGTCTCGGTGCTTGTGATAAAGGCCGCACCCTAAAACTGAGGATACAATTTGGATCTTTGCACAGAAACCAAGCATGCTTCTCTTTGTAAAAAAACATTCATTTGATTATGAAGTTTTATTACATGAGATCAATTTCACACTCACTATTGTGATTTGTTAAGAAACTGGCTGGACTTCTTTAACAGCAAGAAAGGAAAAGCATTACATTTATCTATCAGGCTCTACTTTTGAAGTTGCCCCTGTACCTCACATCCACACTGTTTTTTAAATCAGTAATTATAGAACCAGATCACAGGACTGGTTAGTTTTAAATACTACATGCATAACCTGTGGACTTGGTAAGAAGGTTATAAATGGAACAGACTACAAAGCACTACTAATTAGAGTTAGCCTTGTCCCCCTCAGTGATGTGAAAGCAATGATATCTCACATGTTCTATGATGCTTGTACCCGCTTTTGTCCAATGTATGTTGCTGGAAAAAAAAAAGCATATTGGAAAGGAGAGAAGAAGGGAGGATGAGATTAAAAGAGAAAGGAGAAGAGAGGAGGAAGTCAATTGATAGTATGTGGCAGTCTTATATGTTTTTAGTGGCTGGGCTTAGCTTGTGGTTGCAGCACTGCCCCTGTTTTGATCCCATTTAATTTGATAAATGCAGTGATGTAATGGTAAATAAAAAAACAGTTAAACTATGATCTCTGGTTGCTGATCATCATAAGCATTAGAACCACCAATATAAGCAAAGATCTATTAAATTTCCCCTTAGAAGACCCTTTCCCCCAGATAACTTACATCAGTTTGATACTACCAATTATGATGTATACTTTGAATTTACCTTATAAACATTTAGAACAGCCTAAAAAAGGTGGTGAACTCTATTTCTGCAAATCAAAAGGTGGGTTAACTGTTTTCAGGTAGGTTTACCCTCTGCTACATCACTAGAGAAAAGTGCTAGATTGTATGTTTTGGGGTGAAAATTCAGGTTAGTTCTATCTTTTTAAAAAAAAAAGCATCCATGAATATAGATGCAACAGTGGAGTGTGGTGTTAAAGCTGCCAAGATTGGTGGTTCAACTCTTGTAACAGCCAGTAGCAGAGACTGTCCACTAGACAGCGATAGTGATTCTGATCAGTGACACAGCAAGGATCTAGAGCATCACCTAGTGGGAAAGTAGGGCTATTACAACTTTGACAAGGAAGATGAAAATCATGTAAGGGAACACACACACACACACACACACACAAATCTGAGAAATTTAAACATTTGAATTGTTTCATTCCCATTCATTCTCTGATAAGTTGTTCCATTGTGTTCTAACCCTGCTGACTGTTATGAAGTATGCTGAGCTAATATCAGGGTTAAAATGGAATAAGAATACATGCATGTTGTATGTAGTATGTTGCACAATCACTGCATGTTATGTAATACAGTAACTATAAAAGGCGTCCCTCACTGTGATTATGGGTATGGAGGTGATGTACAGAAATGAGTGCAAGTACAAGTCTTTTTTACTGTTGATAAAAGTATCAAAAGTAGATTTATGAAAGTTCTGGTCCAAAATCAGCTCAGTAGCTGCTCTCTAAGAATTGTATTAGTGTAAGAAGGGGAGGTTTGGTGCTGGTAGATTTTCTGTTGTTTGCAATGGCTGATTAGGTGTTTGATTTTCTGTTTTGCAGTGGACTACAGAGGGAGCTAGAGCTTCTGTCTACATCCTCACACACTTATCCATCTACCTACCTACCCACCTACCATCTGTCAGAAACTGTTCTGGGCTCATATAATATATGTTTTGTGACTGGCAGGTTTCACGGGCAACCAGTGTGTTAGAAAAGTTTAGTAGAAAAAAATATATACTTTGGGCACTAAAGCTGATAAATTATGATGAAAAATCAAAAAATAAAGTTCCCTGTATGAACAGTGTAGCTGTACACTGCTGGGCTTCCTTCCTTCCTGCCTCCCAAGTTCTTTTAACCTTTATCCAGAGAAAGATCACCAGGCTCTTTTTCAGCAACACACATTCAGTGGTAATGTCCTTTTCCACTGACAAATTAAGTGTTGAGACCAAGGAACTCTGTTTTACTGCTTCAGCTCCTCTGGTCCAGACTGTCCTGCTCTTTTCCTTCTTTGAAAATATCTTTGATTTCTTCGATTGAGGGAGCAAACATTCAGAGTCAGAGTTAAAAAGTTCATATTAACGTTATCAGTCCACTCAGTGGATACTGACTAGCAGCTTTATACAGCGTGCTGATCTGGTAAAACCAGCTGTAGGGGTAACATGGGGGAAGACGCCCCTTGGGGCAAGAGGCCCCCCCCACCTGTAAATCCATTTCTGAACAGCAGATAGTACCAAATTTGATCTCAGCTTGTTTCTGTCATCTAGCAAGTTCCTCTCTTTCTTAACTGTCATCATAGGCTACTTGTCCTTGTTGAGGAGTTCTTGGAAGCCAACTGTTTGGAGACAATCTGATGTCATGTTTATCCACTGGGAAATAAGTGGAAAGGAGATTCATGAGAAGACTTCATTCATTTGTTAACAAAAAAAATCAAACAGATTTTTTTTACATATATGAAAATGTGAAAGTAGGGCTTTTGGGGGGAGATGCCCCTTCAGATTTGGGGCAAAAAGCCCCCCAAGGGAGTGAGTCTCCTTTCTGTGTTGGTATTGAAACTGTTGTACATGCTTTGCAGTCTGCACCGTGGGGCAGGAGGGCCTGGAGATTTGTATTGGAATGTGAGTTGTCAGTTCGGCTCTGTCAGCTTTATTGCGTTACAGGTGTTGTTGTTATTGTCATGGTTTTTATCCTTGCAGTTTTGTCTCCTGTGTGTTGGGGAGGTGTGTGTGTCTGTGTGCAGGTGTGTCTGTGTGTGCTGGTGTACTAACTTGGCTAGCATACGCTGGTGTTAGGTTCTTTAAGATAATGGTTCATTCAAGGAACATCAAAAGTCAAAAGTCTTTCTCTCTTTTTTTCTCTTTATTTCATGATCTCTCTTTCCTTCACTGTCCTCACTCTTTCTCTGTCTCTTCTTCTCTGTTTCTCTTCTGTATCTCTCTTCCTCTTCTCCCTCTTTCCTCCTCCTCTGTCTCTTTATTTCCAGTCTTTCTTTCTTTCTTTCGTACCTGTTCTCTGTTTGTACTTCTCTGTCCCTCTCTATAACCTGCATTACCACCATCACCAGCATGCATAGAACATTGCTACAAACATGAACACGCACATTCAAACACACACATACACACACACACACACACACACACACACACACACACACACAGACTCATAGCACGGTGTGTTTCCAAGCCATGCAGCCATTCAGCTTCATGGAGCATAACTCCGCCACCAGCACACTCCACACTGTTCATTTGATCATATCCTTACTGAACAGGACATGTGTGTGTGTGTGTGTGTGTGTTTATGTGTGTGTCTGTGTGTGTGTGAGAGAGAGAGACAGAGAGAGCGAGAGAGAGAGAGAAAGATATGCGCGTAGACAAACAGTTACAAGAGAAAGTAAAACGAGATTTACGAGAGAAAGTGCTTTAACAACTTCTAACAACCAAAGCAGCCACTGCATCATTACACACAGCCATTACGCAGCATTATATACTGTGTGAGCCATAACAGCCTATCGATTGATTACACATGAGTAGTAACTCGAAATAGAGAAGAACAACTCTACCGTGATGACTTGTTCACTTTTCGATTTCGGCATTTCTTCGGAAACTTAACTTGCTAACTGACCTCGTTCGTAACGCTCGCTCTGTACAGAACAACCTTTTAAAAATGCCGCTGGCGGGAAGCTGGCGCCTGGTGGAAATGGCGTAAAGCGAGCGGCCCATGTGGCCCGCGCACGCCCACGGACGAAATGATTTTTTGTGTGGACGAGACTTTCTGAAAGCACTAGTGTGGAGGGAAAACTTTTGACATGAAAACCACGTTTCCAAATGTATTTATGAACTCCTTTTTCTTGACGTGTTTCCATGATGTTGTTCACCACCTGTAAGTATGACAGGGTGACAGTATGTCAGACTCAGAGAAAATGCCTCCCTCCCCCAGTACTTGGTTTATAGGTACACCAGATGTTGTACCTGTTGCCCCATGCACGATCCTCTGGAAGTCAGATTTCCATTTTTCAACAGGTGGCTTATATAATCTTTTTCTGAGAGATGTCTGGACCAAAAAACCATATTGAGGCTGTATGAGGTTTGGTTACGTTACTTATGTTTCAACACATTAATGAAAAAAGACCTGAATTTTGAGTTACGATAGATAATGTTAGCTTTAGTTTCCACGTACAGGTAAAACTTCTAGCCAAATAAATTGCGGGTTGTAACTGTAACAAAATAAATATTTCATGACTAAGTAATGTAGTACTACAGACTAAGCCACAGAGGTTTTCCCAAACCTCTGTCCAAATAAAATTTCCTTTCCTGACTAAAGTGTTGAGTGCTGAAAC
This sequence comes from Centroberyx affinis, assembly GCF_046629955.1. Taxonomy (NCBI): domain Eukaryota; kingdom Metazoa; phylum Chordata; class Actinopteri; order Beryciformes; family Berycidae; genus Centroberyx; species Centroberyx affinis. The sequence continues at coordinate 54,182 of NW_027281418.1, forward strand.
CACAGCTTCAAAGCTCTGTCTGTCAGCTGGTTGCCTAATGCTGCTGAAAAACCAAACCCCAAACTCACTGACAGTCTGTTGTTGATGTTGATAGGCCACTTTCATCTCTGTCTCTACCAGCACACGCACAGGCATTGGCACAAATCTGAGAGCTGAGGGCAAAAACTCCACTGATTGCTTTAAAACATCTGTGTGTCTTGGCCAACTTGCTCGATACCCATCGAGACTTTTGCTCCCACTCTCACCCTCTGCCACTGTTATGTTACTAAACATGCTGGTTAAGTACTTTATGTTTCAAATAATAAAAGAAACACAAGACATAGGAAGTGGTTGATATACTTTTATATGCACGATATTGAGGCTTTTCAAGCATCTAGAGAATAAAAACCAAGCACAACTCCTTCAGTTCCAAGTTCCTTTTTAATGGCATTCTGCTCATATGCTGCCTCCATCTGTGAGTCTGAAATGTGGACAGGTAACGGTGCACATTTGCATTTGCACAGGCTGCACATACTGTATGCCCTTGAACTGGACTCTATGCTTGCAAACACCCTTGCATCTGAAAAATTCTTGGTAGCAATCCGAGGAAGCTGCTTATCCGCCTTTATCTTTATTCATCATACTATACCTTTATTTATTGTCCTTGCTATCTACATCCAATCCTCTGTTTTTTGCTGTCTCTATATGTCCTTGGCACGATTTCTCTGATCCATGGCTGTGATTTTGCTGCTGGAATGATTTTTCCTTTTCACTTTTATCTCTGTAATGTGGCATGTCCAAATTCTTCCATCACAGGTGGAAATGCTAACAATACATTGCTGGACTATCAGGTAATTTGACACATTTACATATTCAGGGTCACATTGATGCTGGGCCACTAAATCAACCTCTTGGTTACTTCATTGCTGGGTTGCATATTTTTTCCTCTTGATTGGGTCATTAAATAGTTCAGTTCTCTATGGACAGTGTTCTAATGAAGCCAGTGTACTCAATGACAATCGTATTTTTATGATAATCAGATTACTGTAATCTCATTATATGTAATCTGTTGGTCCTCAACTCTGGGTGGCGAGATCTGAAGTTGCAGCTTCAAAGTTGTGTCTGTCAGTCGGCTGGCTAACGTTGCTACAAACCAAAAGCTTTGAGTCACTGTTGTTATTAGGGAACTTTCATCACTCTCTCTGCTAGTGCACGCACAGCAAGCCGCCACTCTTTATCCAATCATATCATAATCATAACAAACCACATTGTGTCCAAAAGTGGACTTTTGCTTTCAAAGCTCACAGAATTGAAGTAAGAATACTTTTGCTTTACTTTCTTTCTTTCTTTTTTCTTTCTTAATCTGTCTCTCCTTCCAACTTCCTTCTTGCTCACTCTGTCTCTCACTGTCGTTCTCTCTCTCTGCCCTTTCTCTCCCTTTGTCTGTGGGTCATCTCTCTCTTCACCCCATTTTCCCATCTCACTTTACGTCTTCCTCTCCCCCTCTCCACCCACCTCCCTCTATCTCTCCCTCCTGTTCTCTTTGACGTGTCTCTGCGTTTCCTGTCCTTTGTGAAACCCTCCTTTCTGTCACATCTTGTTTTCCTCATTCTATCTTGTTTTAATCGAGGGCCCGCCCCCCCCCGGTCCTGCAGAGTCACGCTATTGGAGGAAATGGGTGAATAGCGGCTGCTGAGTGACAGGTTATTCTGGGCCGGTCGTGGAGGTAAACAAAGCGAGGTAATGGAGGTAAACGTCCGGCCAGTTGGCGCGGCCGTACACAAACAATAGGCCAGTAGGTTCTGGCCGGTGCAGCGACATGGTCAGGACTAGCTGGTGGATCTTCATGTGGGCCAGAAAACTCCTAGAGATCTTTGAGTGGTTTCTGGGTAGTAAAATTAATAGTTCTAATTGGGTCAGTCTTCCACTGTGTGCACTTATCATATGTTACTCTGGATAAGAGCTTCTGCTACCTAAATACCTAACCATGTGTTCACACTTTGAGCCGCTTGGTTGATGGGCTGCTCTGTTCTGACTCCCATTGCATCAATGTAGTGGAATGAGTGAAAAAAAAAAAAATGTACCCATTATTTAATGAAAATCGTGTCGATCTGCTCATTGTATTTACTTCCGCATTACCAAACCTTGCCAACAATGCCTCTAAGCTGTTCTGAATTCACTGTAAAGCACAGAATTCCTGGCTTTTTACTTAACAAGTATCGTCATTAAAGGCAAGGCAAGGCAAACTTTATTTATATAGCACATTTCATACACAAGGCAAATTCAGTGTGCTTCACTCAAAGGTGCTAGATGTAGCATTTTAACCTCAATAAATCATTACCACATTAAATTTGAAACATGAGTAAAATGAGACCAACCTTGGTATTATAAGGTTTTATCTGACCTTTTTGTCAAAATTGAGTTAGTCACATGAACCTATTCTATGAGTGCCTGTTGACATATGTGTGGTGTTATTTTTGGATTTTTGAGTCTTTAATTTCTGAAACAAAAGGACCCATCTCCATTTAACTCAATAGATGCTGAAAACTTTGAAGCTCAATATCTCAGAACTATCCTGAAGGCAGATAGAACCTTATAATTCTAAGCTCACGCGTTGCCAAGAAGACTGGCAGCCTCTACGCTGCATTTCACATTGTGTGCAACCGGGTTGGATGTGGCAGGAAATCTGCTGCATTGCTTTATGGCACAAAGGGAGATTGCTGTACAGCACAAAACAGGAAGAGGGCGCTGTTCTCCCAATTTCTGGCAGATGGTGGAAAGAGTGAAAGGCTGATGGTTTACACCACAAAACGTTCCCAACATCATTGAAAAGCCAATTTCAGGCAAACAGGGATTTAAACACTGGGTCACAGACAGACACAGATTGATACTGTATAATACTGTATATGCTATTTGATGTGAAAAAGTTGTACATTGCAGCTTTAAAGGAAAAATACACTCTAAAAACACATTTTATGCTTGGAGGTGTATTTTTCTTATTACCATGGATAGGTGGCCAAACACAGACGATGTGACGTCACATTGAGATACTTCCAGCACAGTTACAAGGGAGTTTGATAGGAGAACATTTTTAAAAATCTAAAACATCATCGGTAAACATCAGGTTTTGGGGTCACTCCCTCTGAATCAAGCAGCAAAGGCTTCTTACTAGACTCACCATTTTGCACCGATCTTCATCATACAGGAAATCCATCATAGAAGAGGCAGAGAGACCAATTTCTCCACCGACAGTAGCCTCAATAGACCAGAATGCAATGCAGCTACAAGACGTGTTGCGTTTTGAGTGAGGGGTGTGACTGTCGCTTTTTCTTGACTGCAGCTCTTGCTGTTACTATTGCTATCTATAGCTCCCGCCAAAATGTATAGGTTTTCTCCCAGTCACAGACCTTAGTCAGCGTTGAATTATACTGTGCGATTCTAAATGCCTCACAGATGCACAAGTTGTACACATACAGTCAGGTATAGGAAGGAAGCAACACCTGTCACGACATAAGTTATCCTATTGGAAGAACATCAGTAGATATACTTGTAGTCCCTCTCACCCCTGTCACACTCTGTAACTGGTGTCTCACTGTACAAAACATACTGATTGTTGTAATTCAATACCTTCAGCATGAGTCAGTGTCCTGTATAAAGGCCCAGTAAACCGATAACTATCCTTCTGCACTGACTGAACTCTGCTGTTCCTGATTCATGTTTGGTCGCTTCCTGACACTTTCAGTCTGATTGAGCTCCAAAACCCTTGAACCCGGTTTTCTATTCATTCATTTTGATGGAAACGTCTGTGAAAAGGGCACACAGTTCTCAAACACTTGATTACACAAAGCTACTGGATCATCCTCACACTAGTAATAAGCAGAAAATTTAGGAATCTATATGGAGCTGATGTGGCATTCCTGCCCGTAATATAATTCAGTGTTCTGCAGTTGTTTATATCATACTTGATGGTACTTATATCGCAGTTTCATGACACTAATATTGTTTTCTATTTTTGTTTATCTTAGTAACATAATCTGTTAATTTACAGTAAAGTCACCAATGTGTAGCCAAACCAGATTGTTACCTCACCAACCACTGGGCAAAAATGATTTTTCTGATATAGCTAAAATGTGTATAAAGTGGTGATTTCTGTTTCTTTGTTCCTGATCTTACGTTTTCAAAGAAATTAACATAATTTCATGAAAATGTGTATTTGATCCGGAACCAAGAATATTCATTGAAAGCCAAGGTAAATTAAGGAGGTTTAGGTGTGGAAAAATTAAATATTCATTAAACACAGGTTAACTAAGATATGTCATGATGTACATTGTTAGATATTCACCTGATCACATTTACAGATGGACGTAGCCTGTATACAGAAATGTTTCCAGATGTGCAAATGTACACTATTAGCTGTTCTCATTACCAGATCATATTTACAGATGAAGTAGCATATTCATGTGCAAGAACACAGATAAGAATTGTGCAAACTGTCGGCCTACAGAGTAGTGCAAATGGACAGAAATATGGAAATATTAATGAATTAATGAATGCCTTTATTAATGAATCAAAAGCAACACATAGTGGATTATACTGGATATTTGGCTGAGGAAATCCAGTCCTGATGTGGCCGCAGATTGGTGTTGAAGACATAGCAGGGAAGATGGTTTGTCATCCACAGGTTTCAGATGATATTGTCAGGTGACTGACATCTCAGGAATGGATGGAGTACTGTGGCAGAGCAGAATGGTCGAGGGTTGCAAATACCTGAGGGATGGCGCTGTGGCAGGAACCTGCCATGTGTTTGAAACCGCATACTTAATATACTAAGTGTGATGTTAAATTAGTATATAGTCTGTTTCCACTGCATAGTATGTATACTAGGTACTATGTACTACTAGTATGTATACTATGGTGGCAAGAATGGCCAGAACTGTAGATCTTGCCGTGTTTACTGTGCAGGGACAGAAGAATAAATGCTAACATTTATCCAACTTGGGGAAGAGCATGAGTCTCTGTTCACAGGACACCGACACTCCTCATCTCAGGCTTTTGAATAGCCTAAGCATCATGAACATGTTTGTCCAACTTGGGGAAGAGCAGGAGTCTCTGTTCACAGGACACCCACGCTCCTCATCTCAGGCTTTTGAATAGCCTAAGCATCATGAACATGTTCGTCCAACTTGGGGAAGAGCATGAGTCTCTGTTCACAGGACACCCACGCTCCTCATCTCAGTTGTATTAATAATACATCAACTGTATGTCAGATACCATAGATCTGTACTATACTGTTGCTTAACATGTTGAGTAGCATGTAATCTTCTGTCCATGTCAAATGTCACTGCTCTGCCCAGGACGCTACAATCTACTGTCTATCTATCGTCCAAAATGGCACATTGCCATGTTATTATGGCGCTGTAGCTGGTACTTGTACACTGCCTCCTCGTATGCAGCATTCATCTCCTTTTTCTCCTCATATTCCATCAGCGCCTTCTTCCTCTGTTTTGCTCTCCACTCACTCTCCTTCTTACTCCTTTTCTCTTCTTTTAACAGCAGTTCCATCCTCTTATCCTGCGCCTCGCTGATTCTCTTCTTGTGACCTTCGCAATGTGGGTCTAAAAAAAAGACAAAAGCAGAACAAGAGTTAAGTCACATGTTTGTCCCCAAGTGAAAGTTATGTATGTTGTAGGCTAGTTATAGAACACATGTTGTCTGTTTCAGCAGCACATTCAGCTCCATTCATAATGCTTCATTTGGACCATGGGAAGACCTTAGCGTTGAAACGTTGCGTTGCTGCGTTAAATAAAGCATCAAGAATGGAGCTCTAATCCAGTGTGCGGTTAAACCTTTGTTGAAGCCTTTTTCATGACTATTTTATCCAGCATCTGGCCCCATGTAGGTTGGATGGGCACAACTAATAAAACATACCTATGAGGCTTTAAATACAGGTTTAAAAAAGAAAGCATGTGTCTACAGCAGACAGTTCTGACATAGTGTACTTCTATGAAATATATTATAAAAGTAAGTAAACTGACTTCCTTACCTTCACATAGACACTGGGAGGACTCGATTTTCAAAGCCGTTGCAATATCGTCTGCAATAGACTTTCTCTTCCTTCTGAAGTTCCACCTCTTGATTTTCTTCATGAAACCTTTCTTTTCAAGCTTTTGCAAAGTGTGTTCCCGCTCCTCCTCTTCCCTCTCTCTCTCCTGTCTCTCTCTCTCCTGCTTCTCCTGTCTCTCTCTCTCCTCTTTTTCCCTCTCCTGTCTCTCTCTCTCCTGCCTCTCCCTCTCCTCTTTTTCCCTCTCCTGTCTCTCTCTCTCCTGCCTCTCCCTCTCCTCTTTTTCCCTCTCCCGTCTCTCCATCTCCTTCCTCTTCCTCTCCTCCTCTCTTTCTCTCGCCTCCGTCTCCTTCCTCTCCGCCTCCCTCGCCTCCAGCAGGGCCTTTCTCCCCCGCGCCTCTTCCTCGGCGAACATTCTGTTTCTCCGCTCCTGCTTCTGTCGCCTCTGCTCCAGGTCTCTCTGCGTCTCCTCCTCCTTCAGCTTCCTCTCGCGCTCCAGCCTCTCCTCTTCTTCCTTCCGCTGCTGCTCCTTCATCCTCTCCTCCACCACCTTCTTAATATGAGGTGGAGGCTCCAGCCCCATCTTCCTCTGCCTCTCTAACCTGCCTTTGATTCTCTTCTGCTGTTGCAGCATCAACACCTTCCTCTCGGGCTCGGGGTTCAGGGCCTTCTCCTCTTCCTCAGTCTCCTTCTGTTGACCGGCCTCCTGAACGTCTCCCCTGCCCTCCGGCTCTGACTGGCTGCTGCTGATCCTCTTCTCCTCCTCCTCCTCCTCCTCTCTCTTGCAGCTTTCCACCAGTCCTGTGTTGCATCTCTCCTCTTGTTCTCTCTGCTCCTCCTCCCTCTCTTTTTCTCTCTCCTCTCGTTCTCTCTCCTCTCTTTCAATCTTGTCTCTTTCTCTCTTCTCCCTCTTCCTCTCCTCTCGTTCTCTCTCCTCCCTGGCCTCCCTTTCTCTCTCCTCCCTCTTCCTCTCCTCTCGTTCTCTCTCCTCCATTGCCTCCCTTTCTCTCTCCTCATGCTGAATCCTGTCTTTCCAAATTTCAGCCATGCTGTCTTCTTCTGTCTGACTGGAGTCTTGTGTTGACTCAAGTCTTTCTTCACTTTCCTCTCTTTCTCTCTCCTTTCTTTCTCTCTCCTCCCTCTTCCTCTCCTCTCGTTCTCTCTCCTCCATTGCCTCTCTTTCTCTCTCCTCTCGTTCTCTCTTCTCCCTCTTCCTCTCCTCTCGTTCTCTCTCCTCCATTGCCTCTCTTTCTCTCTCCTCATGCTGAATCCTGTCTTTCCAAATTTCAGCCATGCTGTCTTCTTCTGTCTGACTGGAGTCTTGTGTTGACTCCAGTCTTTCTTCACTTTCCTCTCTTTCTCTCTTCTCTCTCTTCCTCTCCTCTCGTTCTCTCTCCTCCCTGGCCTCTCTTTCTCTCTCCTCTCGTTCTCTCTTCTCCCTCTTCCTCTCCTCTCGTTCTCTCTCCACCCTGGCCTCCCTTTCTCTCTCCTCTCGTTCTCTCTCCTCTCGTTCTCTCTCCTCTCGTTCTCTCTTCTTCCTCTTCCCCTCCTCTTGTTCTCTCTCCTCCCTGGCCTCCCTTTCTCTCTCCTCTCTTTCTCTCTTCTTCCTCTTCCTCTCCTCTTTTTGTCTCTCCTCTCGTTCTCTCTCCTCCCTTGCCTCCCTTTCTCTTGCCTCCCTTTCTCTCTTCTCCATCTTCCTCTCCTCTTTTTCTCTCTCTCGTTCTCCCTCCTCCCTTGCCTCCCTTTCTCTCTCCTTTCTTTCTCTCTTCTTCGTCTTCCTCTCCTCTTTTTCTCTCTCCTCTCGTTCTCTCTCCTCCCTTGCCTCCCTTTCTTTTTCCTCTCTTTCTCTCTTCTTCCTCTCCTCCTTTTCTCTCTCTTGTTCTCTCTCCTCCCTTGCCTCCCTTTCTCTTGCCTCCCTTTCTCTCTCCTTTCTTTCTCTCTTCTTCCTCTTCCTCTCCTCTTTTTCTCTCTCCGCTCGTTCTCTCTCCTCCCTTGCCTCCCTTTCTTGTTCCTCTCTTTCTCTCTTCTTCTTCTCCTCCTTTTCTCTCTCTTGTTCTCTCTCCTCCCTTGCCTCCCTTTCTCTCTTCTCCCTCTTCTTCTCCTCTTTTTCTCTCTCCTCTCGTTCTCTCTTCTCCCTTGCCTCCCTTTCTCTTGCCTCCCTGTCTCTCTCCTTTCTTTCTCTCTTCTTCCTCTTCCTCTCCTCTTTCTCTCTCTTCTCTCGTTCTCTCTCCTCCCTTGCCTCTCTTTCTTTTTCCTCTCTTTCTCTCTTCTTCCTCTCCTCCTTTTCTCTCTCTCGTTCTCTCTCCTCCCTTGCCTCCCTTTCTCTCTTCTTCTCCTCTTTTTCTCTCTCCTCTCGTTCTCTCTCCTCCCTTGCCTCCCTTTCTCTTTCCTCTCTTTCTTTCTCCTCCCTCATCCTCTCCTCTCTTTCTCTCTCCTTCCTTTCTCTCTCCTGTCTTTCTTTCTCCTCTCTTTCTCTCTCCTCCCTCTTCCTCTCCTCTTTTTCCTCTCTTTCTTTCTCCTCCCTCATCCTCTCCTTCCTTTCTCTCTCCTCTCTTTCTTTCTCCTGCCTCATCCTCTCCTCTCTTCCTCTCTCCTCCTGATGCTGAATCCTGTCCTTCCGACTTTCAGCCACGCCGTCTTCTCCTGCCTGATTCTCTGAGTCTTCTGCTGGTTCCGGTCTTTCTTCTCCTCCATCAATTGCCACCTCTTTTATCCTCTCTTCATAATTCTTCAGTTGAATTTGAAATGGAGAAGAGTTAATTTAGTGTGAAACAGACTATACATACGTCTAAGGTGTGGCGTCTTAAGCACCGTAGGCCACTGTAGACTAGTGATGGGACAAACAAGGCTTTCTGAAGCTTTGAACCAATTGCTTGGGAAAAAGATTCACTGTGTGGAAACGCTCCAAACACCGCTCACTGGTGACTTCTGCTGGTCACATGCGTGTAAAGGGAAGACCCAAAAAAATATCTACAATGAATCAACCATGAGGAAGTTGCTTGCATTTCATTTAAGAGTCTGGTCTAGTCTACAATATCCTGAGATGTTACTGAGGAAAATCATTTGTTCAAGTGACTTCGGACCAGCGCAAACTCGTTGAAACAGTCACTTAGTATCAGCTCGGCCCCGTTGGGACTGGCAGTACGCTGTGTGGGTGCCAGTCCTGAGTCGTTCCATTCAAAACCGTTCTGAAAACATTCTGTGCTGCACTTTGACTTCATGAGGGCAAGGTTTCCACACCGAATTTTGCCAATCTGACAACGTTCTGACGTCCTTGAACGCTTTTCTGTTACACAAGTTTAAAAGTACTTGCAATAAAGTATAAAATCTCACCTTTATGTGGCTTTTCCTAGTTGTTCTCATATGGATGTCTTAAAAATGGCTGCCATTCTTCTACTTCCCTGTGAGCTGAAAAATGTTAGCCCCGTTGGGGGCTCGCCGCACAGGGAAGAGGCGTAGAAGAAGAGTGGCAGCCAGCCTTTATTGCAAACACTTTCAAACAATATGTTTTACAGAAAAGCGTTCAAGGACGTCAAAAAGCTTGTCAGACTGGCAAAATTTGGCCACATGAAGTCAAAGTGCAGTACAGACTTTTAAAACAGGTTTTAAAGGAATGACCCGGGACAGTCCAAACGGGGCTAGTATAAGCTATGAGTTATGACAGCTGATTTGAGATCAGAAGTTGCCATACATTTGACACAGGTTCACTTTGGGGTCGACCCCCGAGTTTTGACCCATCAAAACTTCAACACGTTTCAAAACAGTACGACAACAAAACATCAGTCGCTGAAATCGTGTGACTTGGCCACTTTGATACAAAGCACTGTTTCAACACAGCAGTGTCGCAAAGGTTTCGAAGCCTTTCAACACCCGTCACTACTTCCTCTACTGACAAACGAAAAGCAGTTCAAAGTGCTTTACATAAAAACAGAATAAAACAGTAGAAATGTGCAAATAAACAGAAACATCCATCCATACATACACATAAAAACACATATAGCCTACATATATATAGGTTTGGTTTGGTCTAAGATCAGTAGGCAAACTGTTCCATTCTTTAGGTGCATAAATACTGAATGCCATCTCACCAGACTTTGAAAGTGCTCTAGGCACATGGAGGAGATCTCCACCTTGTGACCGGAGAGATCTGCTGGGGTTATAAACTGTCTCAGATGTACTGTGGACTCAGACCAGCAAGTGCTTTGTAAACCAACAGAAGGATTTTTTTAGATCTTAGTAGTGCAGCATTATTGATACTGTCTAACAGAAGAGAATTAAAGCGATCGGCCAGGTCATCACAACGACTGCTTTCAGATAAAGGCAGCAAGGAGGACTTTGCACTAAGAAAGTAAGTTAGAAAAGACTGCAGTGATGTTTCACAGAAATAGCGTTTCTTGACATGTCTACTGGTGATAGCTCGATCAGCAGCTAAGGGTACACTGAAGAAAACACAGTAATGGTCTGACAGTGCAACATGGTTGACAGTGCTTACTCTGATATCAGTACCCATAGAAATGACAAGGTCAAGTATGTGTCCGTGCTGATGAGTTGGCTCCTTGTGTTGTTGGGTCAAGTCAAACGACTGCAATAACTCATTAAAATAGACTGTGGTGGACGCTGTGGAATTATCGATGTGAATGTTGAAATCACCAGAAATAATTACTTTGGTGTAGTCAATACAGATATTTGATAGCAGATCTGCAAAATCACTCATGAATTCAGAGTTGTATTCAGGTGGTCGGTACATTATCAGAAGCGGGACTGACATGTCTCACTGTAGGTTGACAGCAAGATATTCAAAGTTCTGGTACTCTCCAAGTGAGACCTGAAGACAGTTTAAAGAATCAGAGAAAATGGCTGCTACTCCCCCACCTCGTTTACCCTGCCTTGCAGAGTGCAGAAAGTTATAATTGGGGGGGTGATGCCTCACGCAGTGTGAAGAAATTATTTGTATCTAGCCATGTTTCAGTAATAAAAAGAGCATCAAGGTCATTATCCTCAATAAGTTTGCTGACCATAAATGACTTATTGGTCAGGGAACGGACATTCAATAAAGCAAAAGTAAGAGCATGTGAGGTAGGCCTGGGGTGTGAGGTAGTATGGTTGAGAATGATGGGGATGAGGTTATCCAAATTAGCTTTAGAAATACCTCTGTTTACATTAACTGACCTATCAGAAATCATAACAGCAATAACAGGTGGTGGAGTACAGATACAGACCTACAGGGAAGTTTATTTAAACTAGGTCGATCTGGGCTGTTACAGTGAATGGAATCAAATGTACAGGCGGAACTGTCCACCGCTAGTTTGTTGTTTTGATGATGTCATTTACTGTCGGCCGAGGGGACACACGTGTGATGAAGACCACACAGGATGTTGTTAGTGCTGGTTGGTGCTGGTTGCCTTTGTAGGGCAGTACTTTCTGCAGCAACAAAAAAACCTAACAAACAACAATAGCTCATGCACACATTGATTTCTGTCGCTTGAATAAAAACTTACCTCCAGCCTCAGTTCCGCCGTGGCCTTGTGGTTTGTGTTTCCACCCACTAACTGTTCAAACCATGCGACCAGCATTTCGTTCAACTCCTTCAGCACATCGGAGGCTCGCTTTTGCGCTCTCAACTCCTTCGCTAACTCACTGGCCTCCTTCTGCCATCTTCTCAGAGCAGCGTTCTCAGTGCGGAGCTCCTCGAGGACTTCGCTCTGCTCCTCGAGGGCTGTTGTCTGATCACGCGTGATCTGCTTGGCCCTCTTCCTACTGGCCACGGCTCTCTCTTTGAACCTTCGCAGATCAGCGTTCTCAGCCTGGAGCTCCTCGATGGCTTCGCTCTGCTCCTCGACGGTGTTCTTGAGCTCCGCGATCTGTTTGTTGCTGTGCTGTGCCTGGAATTTCAGCTTCTCCTGCAGGATCTGAAACCTCTGCTCTCTCACCCTGTCTCTCTCTGTCAGCCTGGCAAGAGATAAAGTCACAGTATTAGTCATTAGCCACACTTCAAACCAGAGCAACAGCGAAATTTGTCACCTGTGAATACTTTGCTTACTTAAAGTCGACAGCAGAATTTACTGTCAAAAAACGTCCGAAACCAAAGCTAGCTATTATATATCTATTATATCTTAGTAGACAGCTACACAACACTATACTGCCTTGTATGCATTAAGGGTCTAAGGCTGGTGGTGCTTGGTAGGTTAGGTTATGTAGAATAGGTAGGCTGTTATTTCTTGCTCAAATCTGCTTTTGTGTGTCTTGTGCTATTCCTGATGTTTGTCCTATATCATTCTGTTCTATGGTTGATTGGTGATCAGTTAGATCTAGTTAGGCTCATTCTCTGTAAAGTCCTTTGAGACATGCACATGATGAAGGGCTATAGACATAAACAAACTTGAACTTGTACTTACTGATGGTTCTCAACAGGAGCGGGTAGAGCAGGGAGTGGCTGGAGTCGAGCGCTGTCGGCCACTGGCAAAGTGGTGGAAGCGTTAACCAGCTGGAACACATTGACTTGGTCAATGCAGGTTACTGGAGGCGGGGCTCTGCCTGCTGGAATCATTCCAGCAGGCGGGATGGGGAGGGAGGAGGTACCTGCTCCGGCAGGGGGGATCCCAGCTGGAGACAGATACATCTCACTCGTCTCCCTTGTCTCCTGAGATGTGTTTTTTTGTGGTCGATGAGGATCTCACAAGTCACCTTGAATATTAGCCGATATACTGTATCTGCAGTTACAAACACACAGTAAATACATTAACATTTCAACATCATTTGATTATCGGACTAATTATTAACCATTCATAGTATATTTCTATCCTTTGAAATAAGCATAGTAGAGCAAATTCTTTCATTTTGGTTAACCAAACTGAACTGAACTGTGTTATAATCAATACTCTTGGTAGAACTGCGCATCCTGAACAAGAATTTCCTGGGCCGTTAGTAGTATGGGTGCAGTTAGCTACAAATACCACTCTGTTAGTATGTATATCATTTGAATATTGTTTGGCCAAATGCAGTATGGCGTGGTTATACCTCACACATTACAAGACTCTCAAAAATCTAACAATAATTACCATCATTCACTATGAGGCTTATAAAAGATTTACAACTGAATTACCCAGTTACACATCTAATATATTCACTCGAATACTACCACTACTGCTACTGCTACTACTGCTACTACTACTCTACTAATACTACTGCTTCTCAAAAGAAATACTGTAGCTAACTAAAGAAACAAATTTGAACTTACCATTCCAGAGTCCAGAGATACTGTGTGTGTTTTTTGACCTGTGTGTGTATATATTCTGGGGACCAATTATGATGTAATATGATTCCATAAACACCGACACTGCTGATGGAACTCCATCAGTTGTATTGGCTCTCCTTACCAATGCAGTACTGAATTAACCCATTATGATGCCATATGATTCCATAAACACCAACACTGCATGATGAAACTCCATCAGCTGTGTTGACTCTCCTTCCCAATACAGTATATCCTGATTTAAACCAGACAATGTTTGATTATCTTCCCAACAGAGCATTAATGGATTATTCCAAAATCATCTCTCTACTACAGCACAACCAGAGTAATAAAAATATGTTTATTTATGTTTTTAATAGCATAGTGTGTTTCTTTAGTACAGCAATCATTGGTGTAGATGGAAAATAACTAAATCTCTGTCATCCCACAACCTGTCTTAGATAGGCTAGCTGGTTTCTTGGCAGCCACTGATTATGGATGTGTGCAACTTTAGAGCACATAGAGCTAGAGTGAGGAAAGGGTTCAAGTGAATGAGATTAGTTCAATTCTGATCTCAGTATCGCTGCTTATGGGCAGTAATTGGTTAGGCATAAAACAATCATGTTGGTTTTATTTAAATATAACATGTTTGTAATCATACATATGTATAATTTATGAGATAAATGTAAATTTATCAGGTTGGACATGTAATGAGAGTCAGAGAAATTGGATTAAAGAGAAAGATTTTAGTTGGCCACCGGAGACCACCTACTGCGCATGTCAGGTCAAGTCTGACAAAATATTCTAAATATTATACAGGGTCAACATAGGTCCCAGTTTAGTCAAACCCTACAAAAGGTGTATGAAATATAATCTACAATCTCAGCAATTCAATACCCAGACAAATCATTACAATTTGAGCACCAATATTTAATGTGCGTACAGCTTAATATACTGAAGGAGTGAGATGTGCATAAACTTAATTGATCAACCAACAATCAGTTGAATTCAGTTTAGTTCATTCAAAAGAAAAAAATCAATTCAAAAATTCCTCTCAGTTCAGGCAAAAGGAAACCCATGTTACATGGGTAACAAGGCCATTAACTCTAAGTTAAGGGATTTAAGCCATAAAATCATTGCATTTCTCAAGATATTGTAGTAGATCTGGGTCATCCTCTAACCTTCCAAATGGTGGAAACTGTAACTTAACAGGACATTTACCCATGGTCCGTCCCCTGACGTCCATTGTGACAGGAGAAGTCACAGGCGACACTAGAACTCTGTCCACCATACCGGCCTTCATGGTTGATTGAAGGCGCTGTCTCTGGTTTTCCAGTGTTTGCTTCAACTGTTGGAATTGTTGTTCATAATGTTTGGTGACCTCCTTTAATGAAACTGCTATTGTACTTTTGACTTCCTCCGTGTGCATTATCTGTGCCTCAGCAAGTGCTTGTAACTTGTCCTCCTCAGCTGAATACACAGGATCCTCCATAAATGTAACTTGCCCTTGTGACTTCCCAACATGGCCATTAAGAACAACAGCACCACCCTGTGGTGGAAAGTTTGAAGGAATGAGTGGCTGGCATAATTCAGTCTCCACACACAAGTCCATATCCAACAAGGAATACTTAGTTTGTTTTCCATAAGCGATGGGTGGTTGTTTCCATTCCTGCTCCACTGTGTGGGAATTGAGGTTCTGGGGTAAGACGTCTAGGAAAATTGAAGTCCAAGTACCTCTTCCAAATTCCTTTGAGGATGATGTAGTCTGTTTTTTTTTTTTTTTTTTACTCACCAGCTTCCAACACACCAGGGTTTTAGGTTCAATAAATCTGGAGGTGCCGCACACAAACTCCTTCGTAGACAGACCACCATGGCTTCTCCCAGATCACCAGGATATAGACTCGGAAGCGGCTGGGTTCAAGCAACATGGGTAACAAGGCCATGGTGATTGGATGATCAACCATTGAACGTGTGGCTTGTGAAAACATGAATGAACTCTGGTCTGTGCTGACGTGATATGGTCAGGAGTGACTAATCGCTACACCCTTTCACTCAAAACTCACAGCCAACAGTAAGCTGGCTTCATGGCTTTTTCATTTGTGTGGAAGGGGCTTATGTCTGGCGTCTGAGACCATATGACCGAGCGCCATGACGTAATGACTATGTTGCATGCGTTTAACGTGCTCTGCACATATTGCATTAACATATTGTAGTACGCCCTCTTGTGGTTAACAGTCGATATTACCGGTTTTGGCGAATGGATACTGGACCGATTTTGAAATTCTCACTCCAGCCCAAGCCTAGTGATTCTTATACAGTCGGAAGTTAATTTGTAAGTCTACATTGAAACTTAATGGAATGTGTTATAAGTCTACACTACTCGATATCAGTGTCAAAGTTAACAAAACTTCAAAATATAAACAGTGCTACACTGTTCTGTGTTTGTTTTGCTTTTGTCCTGTGTTTCTACAATTGTAGCCTACCTTAAAGCTACACTAAGGGATCTTTTCTGACCACTAGAGGGCGACAGAAACCGCAACACATTTAAACACACAGCAAAGCTACTGAGTGACGGAAGCCCTTAAGGACAAACCGTGCATAAAGGCAATGGCTAAAATAAACGTACCTATGGAAAAATGTCTCCGGTTACCAGTCAGATTTTTCTCCCGCTGAACACATGTTACATGTCCCACAATGACAAGTGAAGAGGCAGGTAGCAAGTTTACTAGTTGAAAACGTTTACTCGCTCCCTTCATCGATTCACCATTACTCGGACCGACTTTGACAACAAGCTTTAGGAAAGAGGTGAAAACAACAACACAGCTGCTGCTGTGTGGCTGTTTGTTTATATCATCACGTCTCACGGAAATCTCCACGCTAGCACACGTTAGTTTCCGGATTGGTTACAGGGTCTGAAATGGCTTATTGCAGGTTTAAGGTAGGTTTCTGTAGCCTACCTAAGAATTGAAATGAGGCCCCTTTTACAGAGAAATCTGCTTTTCTGCCCCTCTGCCCTGCTACATCTCTCTGAGCTGTCAGTGTCACCTGTAACTTTACATCGTAAAATTACAGCGTTTGACATTGTTACAGGATCTACTCTGTTTTACTGCTTCAGCTCCTCTGGTCCAGACTGTCCTGCTCTTTTCCTTCTTTGAAAATATCTTTGATTTCTTTGATTGAGGGAGCAAACATTCAGAGTCAGAGTTAAAAAGTTAATCTTAACGGTCCCTTAACATTACTTGTGAGGAATATATGTCGCGATCTCCAATTTATTTCCACTGGCCCGATCGGGACAGTGAGTTGCTTAATTTACTGTCCCGACGTGAGTTTTTACTTTCCCCGACAATCGGGCCACCGTTATTGTTGAACCCTGTAATATATATTTTCTATCCTTTGGGGAGTGCTGTAAATCATTGCCGAGTTTGAATCAAAAATGGAAAAAAATGGTGGATCTTAGTGAGACGATTACTTTTGCTATTGCGAAACAGATCACATCTGTTTCTTTACATGGTCTGAGCCCGATTATATCAGTGAACTGTTAACTCCCTACTGTCCCCAGAGGCCTCTCAGGTCCGCCAGTCTTGGTCTTTTGGCTATCCCAGAGTCTAGGCTAAAATCAAGAGGGGATCAATCTTTTGCTGTGATGGCCCCTAGGCTCTGGAATAGCCTTCCACATAGTATCAGAACACACAGGGTCAGAGACATGATAGGTGGGAGCAGCATCAGGGATGGGACCGAGGCCGGCGCCGACGACCACTGCACTGCACCGGAGTCTGAAAGGGGAGAGAGGAAGGGGAGAAAACAACAGCAACAGAGCACACGGGAGACACGTTGGGTGGGAGCAGGACCAAGGCCGGCGCCGACAACCGCCAGGCCGGAGCAACACCCGTCAACTGGCAGGTGGAACACTGGACCGGAGTCTGGGGAAGGGGAGAGAAGACAGCTGCACACAGAACACATGGAGTCAGAGCACGTCGGGTGGGAGCAGCAGCAGGGATGGGACTAAGGCATGCACTGGCGACCATTGCACTGCACCGGAGTCTGAGAAAGGGAGGAGAGAGACAGGTGCACACAAAGACAACGAACACACGGAGAGAGAGACATCCAGGTGGGAGCAGCATCAGGGATGGGACTAAGGCCAGCACCGAGGACATCAGAGCGGGGGCAGTGCCCGTCTGCTGACAGCTAGAAGACTGCACAGGAATCTGAGAAAGGGTGGAGAAAACCAGCCACACACACACAGACACACACAGCTGTGAAGAAGCAGCACAAAACCCAGACGTATTTGGGCACAGACACACTCATACAGACAACAGATAGAAAGTGAATAGACACAGTGTAACCAGGAGGCAGCCCTATACTATTTTTCCTAACGGCAAATTTCTATATAAATACTGTCTAGGCTAGGGTAAGAGAGCAGACTGTGTCGAGCCCAAGCCAACGGTGCTACGGTAGGTCGTATGATTGCGAGAATAAATAGGTTTTGAGTCTAGATTTGAAGATTTCGACAGAATTAGCGTCCCTGGTTCCAGAGATAGGCAGCTCGGTAGGAGAACGCTCTACTGCCTACTGATTTTTTCTTGATTCTAGGGACAATAAGGTAGCCAGCATCCTGCGATCGGAGGGCACGAGGGGGAATATAAGGGATGATGAGGTCGGATAGATATGATGGTGCAAGCCCATGTAACGATTTATAAGCTAACAGAAGCACCTTAAAGTCAGATCTGGCTTGAATTGGGAGTTGGCTAGTTCTGGTTAGTATTCTGGCGGCAGCATTTTGCACGAGTTGTAGTTTTTTTTATACTGCAGTTCTGTAGGCCAGAGAGTAAGACATTACAATAATCAAGTCTTGATGAAACAAAAGCGTGTATTAAAGTTTCAGCATCCGTCGTATTTAGCAGGGAGCGAATTTTCAAGATAATGCGAAGGTGGAAAAATGCTATCTTAGTGATCTCCTTAATGTGAGCATCGAATGAGAGAGCGGAGTCGAAAGTAACGCAAAGGTTTTTAACTGTGGGACTCTGGGTAATTAAGCAGTCCCCAAAGTTAAGGGTAAGGTCTGCAACAAGAGGCAGTTGGGTTTTTGGGCCAACAACTAGCATCTCAGCTTTGTTGGTATTTAGTCGCAAGAAGTTTTGTGACATCAGAGAGAGATATAAAGACTACCTTTCATCAGGTAGGTCAGGGGACACGCCCCCCTCCACCATGGGATAACCCCCCCGCCCCCCCCAATCGTCTATGACCGCAGAGGTCAAGTCTAAGGTCAAAGCCAAAGCCACAATCCCCCCGGTCTCCATCACCCCTTCCTCCTCCCCTCTCTCCCCCAGTACTCCTTCGCCCCAGATGTGACATGATGTCACAGGAATGTGTACTGCTGACTGCACAGGTTTAGCTTAGTTGTTAATTGATGATTGATGAATGATGTTATGATGACTAGTACCCTTTATTCCCGGAGAAACTAAACTTTTCCCAACACCCCCCTATAGAAAAGCTTCACCTTCCCAGAACTTTTCGAATCAGCGGACCTATATGATATCATCGCAGGGGGGCCAAGTATGACGAATAGTGTGAATAGTTGGACGTAAGACAAAACAACATTTAGAAAGAAAATATTCCTATGCTTTATTCCCGGAGAAACTAAACTTTTCCCACCATTCCTTGTTATGGGACCGGTTGTTCCATTGCCTGCCTCTCCTGCTCCTTTCACTCCCCAGTCCTGCCATTCTCCACCTGTCCACCAGATGTCCAGTATTTGTCAGATCGTCTGTGTTGTATTGGTGTCATTGTCTTCCAGACCTGTTTCCTGCTTCTAGACATTTGGGTCCTAGTCTCTGCTCTCTTGACAGTACGATCTGACAAATACTACTGGGGAACACAGACTATATATACACACTGAGACTAATGAGAACAGGGAACAGCTGGCTGGATGGGATGAGTCTGAGAGCTGACAGGCTGAACAGCAGACAGGTGAAGGGGAACAAAGACACAGGACTAATTAGCTGATGGCAGACAGGTGTGGTGGTGCAGGAGGAAGGAAAGTCCAAGGACATCTGGTGGACAGGTGGAGAATGGCAGGGCTGGGGAGTGAAAAGAGCAGGAGAGGCAGGCAACGGAACAACCGGTCCCATGACATTCCGATAGAAAAAGCTTCACATTCCCAGAATTTTCAAATCGGCGGACCACCATTGCAGGGGTCAAGTATGATGAATAGTCACAATATGTAAATACGTTTTGCACACAAGACGAAAGAACAAGGTAAGATGAATTCTTTTTTATTCCCAGGCTTTCAGTTAAAGCTAGGGTAGGCAACTTTGGAGAAAAGAGCAAGACAGAGGTAGAATTTGAACATACACAGCCTCTCTGCTCCCTCCCTCTGCCCCGTAACCCCTCCCACTCGTTCGTAACGCCTCCCCCCAAAGGAGCCTCATGCGCGTTCATGAGTTCGCCTGTCAACTGAACTGAGCTACTGATTGATGTGATTCCCAGGTAAGAAGAAACACTGGTAACAAAACAAAAAAAAACATTGAGCATTTACATGTTACTCACAGATATATGCCACGCTATATATAATCTCAGAGATGAGTGTAATTGTGCTTGGTAAACTAAAGATGTTCGATAAATGAAATCATTTTCCTCGTAGGCATCAGCCAAGTAGATTAGCGAGCTAACGTTAGCTAGATTACGATAGCGTTACCATTATAAACAATGAAACTAGCCGTAAACATTTCCAAAGCTAGATAGCCATGAAGTAACAACTTTTCTCAATATTAGAGCTACCAAGAAGAGAGCATTGGCTCTGACGATGACTACACTCCAGTGCCAAGTACATCAGGTGGTCATATTGGACAGACCAGGGGACGGGGATGAGGGCGAAGTAGCGGAGGTACTGCTAGAGGCAGGCAGTCAACCAACAGCCTGAGCTGTGCCCGTCACGGGACCCAAGCCTCATCTTCCTCGTCTGCTCCTCTGCCAGGCCCTCGTGTCCCACAACAACCTGGTTGGTGCGTCTGCGGGAGATGCCCACAGATCTGGAGAAGATGTGCTGTGGCCAACAGCCAAATTCTTGTGTCTCCATGCTACCACACATACATGCTTACATTTTGCGCCTCGCCAGGAGGATATGGGATGTCATCCGGGCCGTTGTTATGAAATAAAAGTCCCCTGAAATAAATAAAAGTAGTCCTTTGAAAAACGTCATTTTGAAACAAAAACCTATTTATTTATTTATTGAACTATATTGACTATATTTATATATTTATATTTACATTTATTTATATATTTATATATTTATTGCCTCATTTATTTCAGGATTTATTTCATAGCCATATTTATTTATTTCATAGTCATATTTATTTATTTATGTATTTATTTATTTATTTAATATTGACTAAAATGGCATTCCATATTGTGATGCCCAGTTGCTGCGCCTGGAGAATCCGTGATAAGTGTCCTGATCCACATGGACAATATGTAGGTTTTGTTTACAGTTGGGTGTAATTACAACAATTGTTGTTCTGCACTACTACTATGCAAGATTACTGTACTGCAATTTGGTTTATACAATATAATTTCACTGCAATTAGGATTGCTTTCTTACTGCATTTGCACATTTTATGTACATTTTTTTATTCGTTTCATGTTTGGTTTTACTTGTAATAAATGAGGACATTTATATCTGCCTTTCATTTACAATCACCGCATAAACCACACACAATACCCCCAATGTGATTTCAGTAAATCTAATTATGCATGAAAGATGACATTTCAGGACATGTGGTATAGGATCTTATTTTTATTCCAAAATAACACTTACAAAACTGAAATTGGGGAGATTTTCGTAAAGAAAAAACAATGAATTTGTCATACTAAAAAAAAAAAAAAAGAAATTCTCAAACAGTAATATTTACAGTGCCAGGTAAGACTGAATAATGGATTTTGCATGAATTTGAGTGTGCAAAGATAGACACAAGGTGTGGCCTCCAAAGCTGGGTTAGTGTTCAGTAGGGTCAGGTAGGACTGGCTGTGCAGACGGCCTCCATTTTGTGCAGGAACAACCTTGTACGGTGGTGGACCTTGCCCTTTTGAAAGAATATCACAATTACATATCTGACAGCAGCATTTCACTGAGAGGGTTTTGATCTCTGAAATGTGAACTTACAGTATTCATGGAAACCCCATAACAATCAAAAGCATGACTAAAATCGTTACTGTGTTAAAAAAAAAAAAAGGTATGACATCAAATTACAGAAAAAGTACATATCAGTACAAACGTGCACTAACACATGTAAGCATATTTTCCAAAGCTATGTAAGAAGCCATGCAATGCAGTGGTAGGGCTAGCAAAGCTTAACCTGCCAGCAAGTTATGCTCACCTGTCAGAGTCTCTGAAGGGAAGGGAAGGGAAGGGAAGGGAAGGGAAGCAGGAGGCGCAGCCATGGTCTGCAATCCAGGTTTCCGGGGAGTGGGTGTTATTAGGCGATCTTTCTCGTAACTGCAAAAAAACACGTAGCTCGTTAAAAAAACAAACTCTAAAGCAGTGGTTCCCAACCCAGTCCTCAAGGACCCCCTGTCCTGCAAGTTTTTATTCCATCTTTACTCTTGCACACCTGATCCCACTGGGGCCTACACACTTTCATGCTGCTCTGTTCAGGTAAATCTGTCTCTACCAATCAGCATTACACCTTAATTGGATCAGGTGCGCAAGAGTAGAGCTGGAACCAATACTTGCAGGAAAAGGGGTCCTTGAGGACTGGGTTGGGAAACACTGCTCTAAACCATCGTAACGGCAGGTGTGTTACTGTAACCTAAATTGGTTGACTTGAAATTGCAACTGTGCTAGTGAGCTAGATCTGTATCGCTACCTAGACACAGGATGGCGTTAGCATCCCGGCTAATAATCACCTCCGTATGAATGATCGCCGTATCGAAGGCGATTATTCATGTAGAGGCCAAATTTGGAGTTTCCAGTAATGACTACCATGCAAAATAATATAAAACATCAGGCTGTACTGTTATAACTGTAACAGCATGAACCTACAGCCCAGCCTTACCAAATGGGTTAGACATATGCAAACACAATCAATCCCATATAGGCTGATTACATGGGTCCGAGGTAGTACACAATAGGTAATCAGTATATGGCTTCAGAATGGGGAAATACATATGGGACCCACTTGGCCAAACCATATAGGTAAGACGTGGGCAAGCACAGGCCAAACATAGGCGTCTGTCTATGTGGATCCAAGGTTGGTCACTAATGTGTAAGAGGATTATGTGGGCTCAGAGTGGGCAGTGGGTCTGGGATCCATGTGGGTCAACTGTACAGTATAGCAAACACAGGTCAAACCCAGGTGTAGTCGGCAAATGACCTGCATAGCACAGATGTCTTTTGGAGTCTGAAATTGGGCGAGAGACTGTCGTACAGTCATTGTCATTAAATATCCCAAATGTCAACTTTTAGTGGTCTGATTTAAGCTATTGAGCTATTGTCCGACAAAACTAGCTCACTTATGGTATTACCTCCATCATGTTATTGCTCAATATTAATACGGTCAACAATAGAATATGAACAATATAACTTGCAAAACAACATTAGGGAAAATGAACAGAATTCAATATAGAGCAATTAGATTAGCTACAGGAGCTATGAAGACCCACATGTGCATCATAGTGGAAGCAGAGGAAGTCCCACTCAATTTAAGGTATGTCAACGTTGTCAGCTTGGGTCAGATTACAAGGGAGTGTGGGATAGCCATCCAACAAAGTCAGTTACATAAGTGTTGGGACTACTCCATGAAGGCAAAAGGGTTTGGGTAGAACATAGACAGACCATCAGATCAGTTCAGGCTCGGAGTATAGTCCTGCAATAGCTATGAGGAATATTTCTCCCTGGATACTTCCAGCCCCCCAAGTAAACATAGTGATAGGAAAGTTTCCTCTTTACAGCAGGCTCATGATGTGTTCTGTGGTCAGCAGCAGAATTATTATAGTTTTCTATTTTTCATTAGTTTTTATTTTTATTTCAGTTAACTTAAATGTTTTTTCACACCTAATTTTAGTTTTTAGTTTAGTTTTAGTTAACTTAACTATAATAGACTATAGTCTATAGATAATATAATAGAATTAGTTGTGATACATTAAGTCAATGATAGAATCAATGATAGCACTATATTTACTTTCAGCTTTAATGTGTCTCATCAGAGATGTTATGACAGACTCCTGTTTGTCTTGTTGATGTGTCTTCTGTCCGTTCTGCTCAATTATAAATCTTTGTCCTCAGCGCCCCCCTTCCGTCCGCCGGTCTGTCCGTCAGCGACCAGGACTCTGGAGTCGACAAGGAACTGTCACCACGACCGTCCCAGAGTCCACACCTCCCTGCTCAGCAGGTCAGTCAAATGTAAGGCTTTTTTCAAGTACAGGACGCAGTGGTTCCCCTAGAATTTTTTTCAGGCCTGGTGGTCCGCACCGAAAAAACCCTAAACTGACGAGGCGCGCGGGATGGCATTGGCGCGGTCAGCTTCGGTCAGATGGCACAGCAGGTGGTCTGCAATTTATATTTGCGTTCAAATTTTTGTTCGATCGGTATATTCAAGACTTAAAACAAAGTGATCATAAGGAGAGGATGACTTAATAAGCTGCATTTATCACATAAAAATAAGCTGTGTAACCTATGACCTTTGCAAAACATTAGCACATCATTAACAGGGGCTGAGGTCGAATAGTCTTTTTTGTTTAGGAAGGTTCCTAACTGAGTGAAATGACCCGAAAGTATCTAAGTGGCAGCCATGGAATGAGCTGTTTGAAGGAAAGGTGCTTCAGTGCTTCCTTACTTAGCTCCTTTAGCATAGGATACACTGGACCATCCTTTACGAAAGGAAAGGAGATAACGCCATCCCACAATTCCTCCAGCTCCAGTCTGTCTGGACTGAAATGGCTGGTGAAACCCCCCTGACGTTTGCTGTGACTGCCGGTTGGTCCAAAGTTACGGTAGAAAGTAACTAACTAAAATCTGCCGTTTCTGGCGAAAATAACATAAACCTTGGTGAAATATTTTGGCAAGAACATAGATTTTTGTCAGTATGACTGTAAAATCTGAAGTTTGACTGCTACGTTTCCCCGGAAATGGCGGACGTTGGATCATTCCATTTGTGGTGCGGAATTTCTAGTTTCCAGCGATACCCAGTATGTTATTATAGACTGACGAGAAAATTATCCCGGATCTTTTGATCACAACTTGCTCTTATATTTACGAAGTTTATATTTGTATGACTTTATTGTTAAAATACTTAGTAATAAGACATATTTTGGACAACATACAATTGGTTTACAGATTCTGAAAGCTGAAGACCCCATGTTTTCAAAACAGTATAACATTCATATCTTCTATTAATAAACCGTCTTCCATTGCGATTTTTCATAACCTGTTTGTCAACCTGTTTGTTTCTATATGTTGAGTTTCCTGCATTGTGCCTCCATCCTGTGCATTAGAAGCCTACATCCAACTAATCAGTGAATACAAGTTTGAGGGCCGCCACACATTAGAATTAGATATAATCCATTTAATTGTAATAAAAACATATCTTTGAACTGTTTTAGAAAAATTTGGGAGGCAGGAAAAATCCAATAATGCATAATAAAGTCAACATCGGATAATGGCCGAGAACACGAAAAGTCAAAATAGCCACGAGTCCAAGACAAACCCAAGACATCAGAAAAGTGTTCTGGAGACCAGACTCAACACTAAAGTATCATAAAGTCCAATTCCTAGATCAAATATTTGGGAGTGCAAGGGGCAAAGCTACAGATGACAAATGCAACAAATATTCCTGTGTGCTTGGAATATTATAGAATTATAGAATATATTCCCCAATATCTGCCTCATCTCACAAATCAGTTTAGACTGTTTCATTTCTAACTTGTGTCTTCTCCTCTCTGTCCAGGTCCGCCTGGTCTTGATGACCGCAGACTATTTCAAAAACAACGCTCTGGTGAAAGGCAACACAGAGTGCAAGCCGGTCATCACCAACACCCTGACGGCCATTTACAATTTCACCAGAGGTCCCTCCAGCTCAGATGTCCACAAACCTCTGAGCCGCCCACGCCTGCCCCATGCCGTCCTATTGGCCATCGTAGGCTGGATCGACGGCGGTGCGACCGACGGCATGGAGGCGTACGATCCCCGTGCCGACCGCTGGGTCAACGTCATCGATGACAGCCAGAGTCCTCGGTTGTCCCCCGGCGCCGCTTTCCTCAACGGCGTCGTGTACTGCATCGGCGGCATCTCAAGGGATGAGCATCTGAACGGCGTGCGGAAGTTCGACCTCAGCACCCGCACCTGGCACCAGGTGGCACCCATGCATGAACGCCGCTGCTGTTTCAGCGTGGCTGTTCTGCATGGCTACATCTACGCCATGGGAGGCTGCAACAGAGATGTTTATCACAAGACTGCTGAGCGTTACAGTCCAAAGACCAACCAGTGGACTGTGCTCCCACCCATGTGTAAGCGGAGGTACAAGGCCAGCGCCACAACGCTCTACGGCAAGGTGGGTGGAGCTAGAAATAACTCAACTAACAGCTAGAAAGATTGGGAGAGAGAGAGGGGGACGAAATGCCAGCATCGAAAGACATTTCATCTATGAAGGTTAAAAAGCCTCATTCTCAAGTCAAAAAAGCAAATGACAAAGCAGTTTTATTATTCCAGTATTGGGGATATATTAGCTGTTCACTAGACATTTCTATCGGATCTCTGCTCTAATTGGTTGCTTACTCCTCTCTATTGTGACTTTATTGTTTGTGTCAATTACAGGCCACCGTAAGATGAGCCAGAGGCCTACAGTCGATGTTGTCGTAATTGCTCCTGGTCGCCAGCAGAGGTCTATAAAAGATCACAGATTACTTAACGCCCCTTTAACTCTCCCTAGGTGTACATCTGCCTGACCTCCCTGACCACAGCTCCACTTGAAACCTCTGACCCATAATCCTCCTCTCCTGTCGTAGGTGGGCAGCTTCGACGGCGTCAACCGTCTCAGCAGCGTTGAGGCCTACAACCCGCTGAGCAACAGGTGGCGTGCCGTTCCGAAACTTTGGCATCGAGGTGGTGGACGAACTGCTGTTCGTCTTCAGCACCACCTCCTCCGTGGAGTATTATGATGGGAACACCGATGAGTGGTATGAGGCCAAACACATGCCGACCACCAGGCCAACCATCTTCCGCAAAGCGGAAGACAAATTCCTACTTGGATTGGCTCCATAGAGTATCACAAAAAATAAAAATGAGTCAATGCCGACATGATATTACTTATCATATGTCAATAAGAGTTACTTCTTAATGTAATATAGCTCATTAACATCAGTACAACACAGTAGCATCCAATCACTTAGTTTTTCTCAATTGTTTACACACTAAAACTGGAACTACCGTAAAACTTCAATTAATAGCCCAGGCTTTTATTTGCTTCAAACTAGGGATGTCAATGATTAACCGTTAATCGGTTAACCACCGAGAATATTTTTGACCGGTTACGCATGTCGGTCTATAGGTAAATTTGCATACACACTCTGCTCAACTAGCAGTCTGAACAGGGCTGCCAACTTTCACGCGTTGACCGAGAGACTCACGCAGTTGACACTTCCATGTTCTCATGCAGTGAGAACAAATGCAGAAAAACAAATTCATAGAGCGAAAAGAGACACTGACAGCGCACGGACAGACAAGACAGAGCAGCACAGCGCAACAGCGAGTTATTCAGACCATCAGGGGAAAGCGATAAATATACACAAATCTATTATATTGTAATTTATTCCCATGCGTGCTGCTCAGAGTAATCTCAGCCAGCGGCCCTTCTGCGTCTCTCCCTCTCCTCTCGCGTCGTGCGCACGCAGGCAGGTGACAGTGAGTTGCTATGGTAACGGGGACGCTCTGTGTCTCTGTCACTCTGAAACTTTCTCGCGGTCCCAATAATAGGTTTTTTAGGTTAGTATGCCTATGCAAAATCATGAATGTAAGTACCTCAGTGCTGAAATCTAGTAATATAACATAATTTTACATTTTTGGTTAACATTATACAGGGTTGCTGTTTCTTGACTTAATCCAAACAGGAGGCTGAAGGAGGGTGTCAGAGTTCAAGGCTAAAGTTCGTGAGTCCCTCAGAAAACGTGTGCAGGTAGCCTATATTAAAATTAGCCTTTATATATTGTAGGTGAATATTACATTAGCCTATTGTTATCAATATGCTATTGAAAGTATTATAAAAATTATTAGGAGAAACAAGACATTTGCAGCCAGGCACATTTACCTATATATATCTAAAAAAAAAAAAACGATATGCAAAATCTTATTATAGCCTATGTATTTTACAGGTGGACGCTGAAAACCTGACATCCCTGCCACCTCTGATCGCATCGATGTTGGACCCTCGCCACAAGCATCTGCCATTTCTTCCTCCTGTTGAGAGGATGACCGCAAAAACACAGCTGTTGGAATCGGCAGGGTCCGTGGACTTGGCATCCATCGGTGGCCTTGAGACCGCTGCTGCTGTTGCTTCTGCCTCCGAGACAGAGCCGCCATGATGCGACTTCTGGGAGGGGACTACCACAACCTGCACATGAGGAAGGAGAGGCGGAGAGTGAGGTGGAACGGTACCTGAGGGAAATCTCCCCATCCCTTAAATGAATCCCCTTCACTGGTGGAAAGAACACGAGAGAAGATTCCCGAGGCTCGCCATCCTAGCAAGGTGCTATCTGGCCATCCCCGGGACATCGCTCCTCTCCGAGCGGGTGTTCTCCGCTGCAGGCCTCACGGTCAACAGACTACGAACCAGAATCACCCCAGAGCATGTGGATATGTTGATCTTCCTCTACAAAAATCGTTAGTTCGAAACGAAATGTTGTTTTGTTGTTAAGATTACTGTAAGTGCAGTTGTAGTGTGTAGTGCAGTTGTTATGCAGTTTAAAGCTCTTAAAAATATGTTACTTGTCCACATTAATTTTCGGATTAATTATTAATTATCAAAAGTGTTTTGTTATATGCTGCAAAGTAATGTGCCAATTGCCAAATCGAAATGCTAAATAATATGCTGTTTTGTTGTTTAGATTAATAAAGCTCTTAAAAATCGATTCCTTGTACGCGTATGTCGTAGGAGGCCACCAGCCCTCCCCCTATATAAAGGGCTGACATGCCGTCATTCACCATTCAAAAACCTCTTTTTGAAGTTTAAGCCCACAACGGAACAGTCACTCCGGAGCCTAGCTAAACTGTTCGCAGATACGAGCACCCATCTCGGTCACTGAACGCTTTGCTCTGGGTCGTTGTTCGGTTCGTAGGGCAGCTCGAGCTTCACTGTGACCGAGCAGCAGTTCGAGCACAGCAGCCTGCTAGAAGCAATTCTAGTTGTCTGCGTCCTGCTAGCGGTTGGAGTAGCAATACTCCGCGCTAGCCAAAAAAGTAGAGTAGCAATACCTGACTCAGTTAGCCCCACAGAGTAGCAATACTTGAAAGGGTTAGCACTAACATCAGCTTCACGGAGCAACATCACTGTTTCCCCGTAGGAGCGAAGGAAAAGTAGCAATATTTTTCCCCCAAACTCACTAGCTGAGCAGTAGCAATACTACGCTTTATATCACGCTCCACTCCAGGCTTCACAGCTTAGGTGCATGTATAAAGCTAACGGTACACAGCTGCCCGTAGCTGTTTACACGGCTTAGCTAACGAGAAGCTAATTAGCTAGCACACCTGTTAGCTAACCATGGCTACACGACAAATACCGACGGCCCCTCCTACGGAGGACAGGCCGCAGACGCGAGGCTGTCCGTGCGGTAATAAGATATCACAATGGGACTCTCACCCGGTGTGTGTGCATCCTGTCTGGGATTACAACATGCCCGGGTAGCTCTAACCTCACCTGAGGAGTGCATCCATTGTGCGTGGTTCTCCCTCAAACTGCTCCGATGAAGGCTAGCACGTCAGGCTAGCCTGTCCGGTGGTGATCCCCTCCTGGGAGCGGTGGCAACGCCGGGGGAGCAGCCGAAACCCACCACTGGCCTGGAACAATCCACCGCTGAGGGAGCGAGCTGGAGCGACCAGGTGGATGCTCTTCACCCCTTGCCGCAAGAGCCGATGGAGGACTGCCTCACGGCAGATGTCTCCACCGCGAGGCAAGCAGAGCCGGTATACATACCGGAGCTGCTTATTATGGAGGAGGATGAAGCAGACAGCGAGTCAGATGGAGCCTCGGAGCTGCTCGTCTCCGACGATGACGAGGATGACGACTCCTCCCTGGCACCATCGGGTCGGGCTGCAAAGCCCTCGCCCATGGCAGCAGGTAAGGAGCAGGACGAGGGAGCTTCGTCCTCAGCTCCACTGGATATGGACATGCAGGACGTGTGTAAACGCGCCGCTGCGAAGCTAAATATCCCATGGCCCACCGTGCAAGCGGAGACAACCAGGTCTCGCTATGACGGAAAAAAGCTGCCCAAGATAAAGAAGACGGGAAAACAGCTCCTTCCCATCTTCCCGGAACTCCTGGATGAGCTGGCCGCTACATGGCGAGCCAAGCCATACAGAGACAAGCATCCCATCCCCGGTGGCTCCCTGCTCGACTGCGAGGGGATGGAGGCGCTTGGGCTGCGTCAGATGCCGCAGGTGGAACAGGTGGTGGCTTCTCATCTCCACCCCAACACCCCTGTGTCGGCGTCGGGGTCCTCCCTGCCCTCTAAAACCGCCGCTTTCAGTCCAACCTGACGGACAAGTGCTATAAAGCGGCAGCCCTCATGGTCCGGGCCCTGAATGCATCTTCACTCCTGATGGCCTATCAGGCAGAACTGGAGGAAGAGATGACAGCGAAGCCGGATGCGAAACTGTGGGAGGAAATTTGTATAATTACCGACCACTGCCTACACCTCCATAAAGTGGCGGTCCAGACCGCAGGCAGAGCAATGGGCCTTATGGTCCTACAAGAAAGAGCCAGATGGTTAAATCTCACCAACCTCGCCACTAGGGAGAAAGAAGATCTCCTGGATACACCTGTTGTCCCGCAGGGTCTCTTTGGCTCAGCAGTAGCTTCTATGCAGAAGAGATGCGAGGACAAGAAAAGGGAGGATGAGGCCCTGAAGCTCTGCCTGCCCAGGAGAGCTCAACCGAGCACTGCAGGTCCACCCCGGCAGACGTTTGCTCAGGCGGTGACACGCCCCACGCATGGCTACAGGATCCTGAAGCTCCCCAGGGCTCAGCCTACGCCACAGGCCGCTCCCAGGGCTCCACAGGCCAAGACCCCATGGGCGAGGAAGCCAGCAACCCAAGCCGGCCCCCGGGAAGGTCAGCGAGCCCCTCCACCCACTCAGGGGGTGAGGAGGAAGAAGCGAGCCGTTTGACACACCGTTGGTAAAAGGAGAGCGGGAGGGCGCCGTTCATTTCCCCTCACCTGTTCTACCCTCTCCCTCTTCAGACTCCGTTCAGGAGCATGTTCAGTGGGACCGGTTCGCTGCAGCGTGCACAGCAGGGGCCAGCTCCAGTAGAGGCAGAGTCCCCAGAAAGAAGAAGAGACGAAGTGTTGTTAGTGGCTCCTGTCAGTGGACCACACACGTCTCACAAGCACTTTCATTTTTTCACACTGCAATAAAGTTGTCCCAACTGTCGCATCCAGGCGTAATGCCGAGGGCGCAGTTAATGATAAAAAGAAAAAGAAAATTGTTGAAAAACAAATTAATCTCCCACATAAACCCATCGGGGAGAGAGCCGTCTCCCCCGGGTGGAGAGGAGAGTATGTGGGCCAGGCCACAGATGAGACATCGCCAGGTGTCGCCTCAAGAGGGTGCCATTACACCATGGGCGAATTGGCCAGCCAGCCCCCTTTCAGTAAGGAAGGAGGAGTGGATGGCTTGCTCAAAATCAGACTGGGTGTTAAAAACGATAGACGGGTTACAGGCTGCAATTCGCTATCGTTCCACGTCAGTTCAAGGGGATAGTTTATTCTCAAACTCGGGGAGACTCGGCTCGTGTTTTACAAGAAGAGATCAACTCTCTGATGGGGAAAGGAGCCATACGAATAGTTCCGCCTGGTCAGAGCCAGGAGGGGTTTTATTCGAGATATTTCCTAATCCCGAAGAAGGGGGGGCGGGGCATCAGAGCTATCTTAGACCTCAGGGCCTTGAACAGATATCTCAGGAAATACAAATTCAGAATGTTGACACACGCGTCACTTCTGCGTTTTGTGCGCCCAGGAGATTAGTTCATGTCAGTCGACCTGAAAGACGCATATTTCCATATTCCCATATACCCCCCACACAGGAAATACCTACGTTTTGCTTTTCAGGGGGTTTCTTACGAGTACCTGGTCCT
This sequence comes from Centroberyx affinis, assembly GCF_046629955.1. Taxonomy (NCBI): domain Eukaryota; kingdom Metazoa; phylum Chordata; class Actinopteri; order Beryciformes; family Berycidae; genus Centroberyx; species Centroberyx affinis. The sequence goes on from NW_027281418.1 coordinate 85,787, forward strand.
CCTTTTCGGCCTGTCACTCAGCCCGAGGGTGTTTGTAAAATGCACCGAAGCAGCATTAGCCCCAGTGAGGGAGAGGAGCATACGTGTGGCTACATACATAGACGATTGGCTCATAGCAGCCTCCTCGCCACAAGAGTCAGTAGCCCACACAAGAATGCTTGCAAAGCACATAGAAAGGCTGGGTTTCAGGATAAATGTGGAAAAGAGTGTAATGTCCCCGACTCAAGGGATTTCATTCATAGGTTTATCCCTGGACTCCTCCCTGTCACGGGCGACTCTCACACCGGAGAGAGTGACGTCACTCACAGCCTGTCTGAGCCGTTTTCGCAGAGGAGAGTCGGTCTCACTCAAACTGTGTCAGAGACTACTGGGACTGATGGCTTCGGCTCTGGTGGTTGTCCCACCAGTTTATATATGAGGGGAATTCAGCGTTGGGTGGCCTCACATGGGCTGGATCCGCAGCGTCACAGGCACCGCAAACTGAGAGTCTCCGCATCTTGCACCGTAGCGCTACGTCATTGGAAGAGCCCGGGGTTTCTGACATGGGGAGTCCCGCTGGGAGTGACGCCAGCCAGGAGAGTGGTCACAACGGACGCATCTCTGACAGGTTGGGGGGGTACCTACGAAGGCAGGGTAGTGAATGGCAGGTGGAGCACTCCGCCACACTCTATTCACATAAATTGTCTAGAACTAATGGCTGTGGATCTGGTTCTACGACACTTCCTTCCCTTTCTGGAGGGCCACCACGTATTAGTCCGGTCGGACAACACCACAGTGGTGGCATACATAAACAAGGAAGGGGGTCTCAGGTCCGCCAGGCTAAACACACTAGCGCACAGACTGATTGTATGGAGCTATGCCCATTTTCGGTCTCTGAGAGCAACTCATGTACCGGGGGTTATGAATTTGGGGGCGGATTTGCTCTCAAGAGGCAACCCGCTATATGCGGAGTGGAAGTTGCACCCGGAGGTGATAAAAATGATTTGGGAGAATTACGGTCGGGCAGAGATAGATCTCTTTGCGACTCGAGAGAACACTCAGTGTCCCATGTTTTTCTCTCTACACGATCAGACAGCTCCGCTGGGAGTGGATGCGTTGGCACACAAGTGGCCTCGGGTTCTGCTTTACGCTTTTCCTCCAATCGCTTTGATGTCTCCGACTCTGGCGAGAGTCCGCGAGGAGGGCCTGTCTCTAATCTTGATAGCCCCGCGTTGGACAGGGAAGCATTGGTTAGCGGACATAATACAACTCCTTTGCGGTCAGCCGGCCCCACTACCCCTCCGCAGAGATCTGCTGTCTCAGGCGCGGGGAGAAATATTCTACCCTTACCCAGAGAGACTGGCTCTTTGGGTTTGGCCCCTGAGAGGTCTAATTTGATGGCGGTGGGAATTCCCCAGAATGTTATTGATACGATTCAAAGCGCCAGAGCCCCGTCCACTAGGTCACTCTATGACTGTAAGTGGCGAGTGTTTGAGGATTGGTGCATGCAGGATAATGTCATTCCTTTTCAGTGCTCTGTATTGACAATTTTGTCATTTTGCAGGATTTATTGGAAAAAGGCAAAGCGTTTTCCACCATCAAGGTTTATTTGGCGCCTATTTCGGCTTGCCATGTGGGTTTTGACGGTCACACAGTGGGCCAACACCCGCTGGTGGGTCGTTATATGAAAGTGGCACGTAGGAAGCTGCCTTCGGTGAGATCAGTGGCGCCATCATGGGATCTGCCTACTGTCCTGGAAGCTGTCTCACAGACACCCTTTGAACCCCTGGAGCAGGTGGATATAAAAATAGTGTCTTTGAAGGCTGCTCTGCTGATTGCCCTAACCTCTGCAAAGAGGGTGGGTGAGATTCATGCTCTGTCTGTCAATGATGCTTGCATGCACTTTGCTCCTGACGGTTTGAGGGTATGTCTTCGTCCCAACCCAGCCTTTATCCCTAAGGTGGTGGGTCCTTGCATACCAGTGGAGCTGAAAGCCTTCAACCCCCCACCGTGTACTTCTACAGAACAGGAACGGCTACATAATCTGTGTCCTCTCCGGGCTCTACGGATATATGTGGATAAGACAGCGAATTTCAGGAAATCTGATCAGCTTTTTGTGTCCTGGGCAAAACCTCACAGGGGAAAGCCGATCTCGAAGGAGAGGCTTTCCCAATGGATAGTGGGGGCTATTGCGCTTGCTTATACTAGTAGGGGCTCACAACCTCCAGCAGGTCTGAGAGCACACTCTACTAGAGGTTTGGCATCATCTTGGGCACTCTTCAGAGGTGTCTCTATTCAGGACATCTGTGCGGCAGCTAGCTGGTCTTCACCTCTCACTTTTGCTAGGTTCTACAGTCTAGACGTTACAGCACCCTCGTTAGCTCACTCAGTGCTGAGTGTGGGGGTGGCTGGTGGCGAGGACCTCGCACAAGAATAGGCCTAGTTTTAGGGCTGGTTCCTGTGATGGGCTTATATAGCAATCCGGGAGTCAGTATATCCCATAGTGAGACACAAAACGAATGCTATGAAAGAGAACTTTAGGTTATTTACATAACCCCGGGTTCTCTGAGTAGCATGAGTGAGTGTCTCACCAGACCACCCTCCTTGCTGGTGTGAAGCGAGGAAGAGGTGGGTTAATTTTTGAATGGTGAATGACGGCATGTCAGCCCTTTATATAGGGGGAGGGCTGGTGGCCTCCTACGACATACGCGTCATCAAGGCCAGCTAAGGGGCTGGCGTAATGTAATATAAGGCTTCTGTTGAGGGCAAGCAAGGGGCGTTACCCATAGTGAGACACTCACTCATGCTACTCAGAGAACCGGGGTTATGTAAATAACCTAAAGTTTTTAACATTAATAAAGCTGAGGCATGGGCTAAGAAATGCAGACTTGGGTTTCAGGTTCGGGGTGTCATCGTCATGTGTATCAAACATCTTGAATAGAACAATACCTGTTCTTGCTGAAAGATTGAGGTTCCACGTCGCCTGGCCCACAACAGAGGTACTTCAAAAGAACATGCCAGAGAAGTTTAGGCAGGCATTCAGCAAGTGTGTTGTAATAATTGACTGCACTGAGTTTTTTATTGAACGGCCATTCAACCTCGGGGCTCGGGCGCAGACTTGGTCCAACTACAAGCACCACAATACTCTCAAGGCATTAATTGGAATTACACCATATGGTGCAATCTCCTTTGTCTCAAAAATGTGTGTGTGTGTGTGTGTGGGGGGGGATATCAGACAAAGAGATAACTCAACGGTCAAGCTTCTATAAACATATAAAACCAGGCAATCAAATTATGGCAGATAGAGGCTTTCTGATATCTATATATATATATATAATATAATGAACTTGCAAGACATGGTGCCACACATGTCATGCCTCCGTTCCGTAAGGGAAAACAACAGTTATCAGGATATGAAGTGCAAAAGGCTCGACAGCTTTCTTCTTTGCGCATTCATATTGAACGTGCAATTGAGAGAATTAAGATCTTTGCCATATTAAAAAACACCCTTCCACTTTCTCTAGTGCCTCTTTCCAGTGATATTCTGACAGTCTGCGCTGCATTATGTAATCTCAGACCAAAGCTAATTAAATGAAACCATTAAAAACTGTTTCTCTGTAGTTGAGGCCCAGGGTATACAGAATACACCTATCTCCTTTTCTGACACTTTTGAGTATGGCCACCTATCAACATAATAGAAACTGAAATATATAGGACAGCATAACCATTTTTTTTTCAATCTGTTTATTGATTTCAAGAATTGCCAACAGAAATAGTGTATATAGTATAATCAAATTCACAGTAGTATAACCACCTAATTAACTATAACTACACCCTTGGTAAGTCATTAGTAGCAAAGCCAGACTTTAGTGCTGCGCTGATGGAGTTTTTAAGCTTGTTTTAGGCATGCCTGTTTACTGTTTGAAATAACTTAGTGTGGAGCCTTAGTGAAAGTTCAGCATTTTATATGACATATGTCGGTATGTCTGAATCACACACATGCAGCAAATAAAATGTGGTCTACAAAATTGTAAATTTCAATACACTGTATTCAAAATATTAAATCAATATTCATACAAAATTCTTAAGTCTCTTTGGTTTCATTTCATGTTTAAAAGTGCCACTGTCAACATTTCAAGAAGCAGATGTGATATCACTATTTTTTTTCATGTCCTATGAATTATAATACATATTAGGGATGGGACGATATATCTAAATTCAATATATTGCAATACAAAAATGGGACAATCCGTATGGTGGGTCAGAAAAAATAATCGCAATATTAGCTGCATTTTATTCTGCTGTAATAATCACAAATGAGACACTTAACCATCACAATTTCTCAAGCTCTCCATCCAAATTATATTATTTGAACGTTGTAATGACATTTTTAAATTGTTTACATTCTAGCAAGCCAATGCCATCGCTAGAAAGATTTGTGTATCAGAAATAAACATAAATCTGCAGTCAGACTTTGTTGTCATTGAAATCTTATTTATTACATCGTATCCTGGTTGAATTGAATCCTGAACCCCATATGACATATATACTATATATATACCGTACTTAGGGGCTGTGTCTGGGAGTTATTTATTATGAGGCTGTTGGCATTCATCACTAAGCCACTGGCTCTTGTTTCTAATTATTATTTGAGCATATTACTTTCCCAAACTTGGCGCTTTTCCAGTTGCAAATCACTACACCATCCTAATTCTCCATCAGACCTCTCTCCACTTTCCTTTCAGTTAGCTCAGGGATAAGGTGCATCTCAACAAATGCCTTTGATTTTGCCAATATGTTGCTAATGAATGTTTCATCTCGTTCAACTTTTAAGATAGTAAGGCCCTGCTCTGTCCAGATGACAAAATTACATGAGTTGAGGTTAGTGACAAGCAGCTGTGTTTGAACCTTTGTGTAATACGGATGAGATGTCTTAAGTGTATTATTACGTAGGAAAAACATTTTGTGTCTTTATAATCTTTTTAATGCTATTTTCTGACTGGTGACGCATATGCTTTGTGTTAGTTCAAGGTGCTCATCAGCCAGACCAGTCTCTGTGGTCCTCTGATTGGATGATTGAATGATTGAGGCAGCGCTAATGTGTATATATATGGAAGTGTTGTCCCACAGTGCTGCCCATATACCTGATGAAGGTCGGATAGACCGAAACGTTGTAATAAATTTTTCAGCAGTAAGCGAGACAGTGTGTGGGAGTTCTTTTCATTGTTTTCAGATTGCATTACATTTCAAATAACGCACGAGTGAGGGTGTGGTATTATGTAATTGGCTTTCAGCAGACTGTAAAATAAAGAGTTACACAGTAACAAATTCCATTACTTTTTATACCTTAATGAAATGATCACCGTTGTTTTGATTTCCTTTAATGTTTTGGATCATTAGCTTCCCTGTTACCAGGTACCGACAGGTGGCGCGGCGAGAACGCTGATCCATTGCCTCCCAAAAAAAAAAATCAAAAAAAAATACATAAATAAAATAACAAATAGAACCATTAGAACAGCTTTAGAAAAAAATAACAAATTGAACAATGTAGAAATCCTCAAGGATGTACAAAGGTGAACTGATCTCAGAAATGATTAACTATTATTAACTATTTACAAACAATGTTTTAGTCCATTGACAGTTCTACACAAGCTGTGGAAGCATGTGATCCTTGTAGAAGGACTCCAAGATCCCCAAATTAGGCTGCCAGAAGTCATCACGGGAGATGGGTATGATCACACACTGCTTGGGTGTCCAGATGGTGAAGTAGCAGGTGGTCTTCCCAGAGATGTGAAGCTGCCCCTGTACTTGGTGCCAGTAGTAGTGAGCAGCCAGGAAATCCCAGTAAACCGGCCCTGGAATTGACTGAGCAGCCACTTACGGTCATCCGGGGTTACTGCACGAGTCAGAGGCTTGTACTCCCGTGCTGGAAAAAGCTCCTCCACTGCCTTGACCTTTTCTGATGGCACATTGGGCTTTTTCCACTGGCACTCAACATCTGTGGAGCTGAGGTTGTGGATGGCCCAGATCATCAAAGCAGCAGAGTGGCTGCACTTGTACTCCCCACGGGGACACTCGCAGGAGGTAGAGTTGATCACTCCGGAGTCACCAGTGCAAACCTGTAAAGAGGAAGAGAAATACTTTTTAAAAAATCCCACTCACAGCCTGTTAAAGACAATGAATGGCATTTAATGTGATTAGACTTACAAAAGAATACAATAATCAATAAATTTTACATACCTAAAGTTGCCTCTTGATTGAAAGGACAACATAACCAAAGTGATCTTATTTGTGTATGTAGTGTGAACATGAATATTGGGAAGGGGCATACTGTTCTTCCTAATTACTTCTCTTATTGTTTATATTATACCATTACAATAGTATACTATAATAGTTTTCATATTATTCTCACTTTTTAAACACCTAAATTAGCTAACGTTAGCTATCTTCTCTTACACCATTTCATCTTTTTCACCATTTACAGCTCACTAAACTTAGTTACAGTTCTCTAACTTTCCATAAGTCTTTGTTGTTATCAGCATTAACTTGGTAGCTAGACATGTAATTTGCTGTTATATAATTGTATTTTTTAATATTCACTGCGGCATGATAACGACATGATTAGTATGACTCATGTAGACTCGTGTTAGCTAATGTTAGCTACCTAACTAGGCAGCCTGCAAAACTCACCACAACCCTGTATGCCTTGTCTTTCATACTGGCCCTGACAGAACCCACAAGCTGGCCCTCACAAACACTACACTCCAGTACATGGCCTGACTTGTAGTGATTTTCACCCCTTTGGACACTCTTGTCCTCATCTCTAAAAAAACGCAGCATTTCAGAAAGGGAAATCATGGTTGCTCTGTGGTAAATGTAAAGTGGTAGCGGTAACTCACGAGCCGACATGACGTTCGTGGGCGCGGTAAACATTTCCATGGTAACAGCGAGCTCCACCAACCAGAGACGTCGCTGTTACACTTTAAGATTGAGGGTAGTGTAGTACTTCTCCATGACATCGCGAATAAAACATGTTTTTCTTAAAACAAGTTTGATATCATACGGACTTGTGGCTTCTACAGGAGCATATACCATCGTTTCACAATCTCATAGCTCGTGGTAAGTCTACTTTGGATGGTTACGACATTATGGCTAATAATCAAAATCCTCTATTCCGAATATGAATGGGATTTTCTCTTCCAGAACCTCACTGTTCAGCTCTATTGACACAAAGTCACAATAGAGAGGAGTAAGCAACCAATTAGAGCAGAGATCCGATAGAAATGTCTAGTGAACAGCTAATATATCCCCAATACTGGAATAATAAAACTGCTTTGTCATTTGCTTTTTTGACTTGAGAATGAGGCTTTTTAACCTTCATAGATGAAATGTCTTTCGATGCTGGCATTTCGTCCCCCTCTCTCTCTCCCAATCTTTCTAGCTGTTAGTTATTTCTAGCTCCACCCACCTTGCCGTAGAGCGTTGTGGCGCTGGCCTTGTACCTCCGCTCGCACATGGGTGGGAGCACAGTCCACTGGTTGGTCTTTGGACTGTAACGCTCAGCAGTCTTGTGGTAAACATCTCTGTTGCAGCCTCCCATGGCGTAGATGTAGCCATGCAGAACAGCCACGCTGAAACAGCAGCGGCGTTCATGCATGGGTGCCACCTGGTGCCTGGTGCGGGTGCTGAGGTCGAACTTCCGCACGCCGTTCAGATGCTCGTCCCTTGAGATGCCGCCGATGCAGTACACGACGCCGTTGAGGAAAGCGGCGCCGGGGGACAACCGAGGACTCTGGCTGTCATCGATGACGTTGACCCAGCGGTCGGCACGGGGATCGTACGCCGTCGGTCGGACCGTCGCCCATCCAGCCTACGATGGCCAATAGGACGGCATGGGGCAGGCGTGGGCGGCTCAGAGCTTTGTGGACATCTGAGCTGGAGGGACCTCTGGTGAAATTGTAAATGGCCGTCAGGGTGTTGGTGATGACCGGCTTGCACTCTGTGTTGCCTTTCACCAGAGCGTTGTTTTTGAAATAGTCTGCGGTCATCAAGACCAGGCGGACCTGGACAGAGAGGAGAAGACACAAGTTAGAAATGAAACAGTCTAAACTGATTTGTGAGATGAGGCAGATATTGGGGAATATACAGCATTTTTTACACATGGTTACACTTAAAAATGTTGTCCTATAATCCATCATCAGGCAAATCTGAGTAGCAACACCACACAAATAAGTTAGCTAAATATTACCATGGCAGAAAGCATTAGAGCACACAGTGAGACTGAAATCTTTTCAAATTCCACTTTTACTTTGTAACGCGTTATTCCCAACACTGCTCTTGCCCCGGTGAACCATTTTGACAGCGCCCTCTCAGCTTCTTGCTGGTTGACTTTTGACGTCAGTGCATTCTTCTTAAGAGCTTCTGTAAAACAAATTTGGGTTTAAGAATATATAACCTAACATTACAAATAGTACCTTTGTACAATCAGGGCAATAAAAAACGTTTGAAAAGAATGGGACAGTTGAAAATTTGTCAGGAAGAAGATGTATGAGCATACTGCCCCCACCTACAGTAAGGAAAACGACAGAATAAAAACAAAGCTTAAAGTGGCTATATAAGAGATTCAGCCACTAGATGCCACAGAATTTTATGAAACTGGTGGTGGGGGATCTAGTTACAGAAACCACGTGAGCAGCGATCAGCCAAATGGCATAGCACAAGGTCTGTAAATATGATAAATAAATAAATAATGAATAGAATTCTAATATAGTTTCAGCCCTAAAACAAGCAGTGGCGCTACGTCACACAGCATACTAAACATATAGGTGTACAGTTTTCACAGTACTGTTTATTGTCCTCTTTTATGGAGCAGTGAACCCATCGAGAAGTACTACTGGGCCCACGACCCTCAGACAATCCTCAAACACTGCAACTACATTAATAATGACATAAGATGCATCACGGTCCATCTGATTTCAATATCCTGGGGAAAACTCTACATTAGCACATGGCAAAATTTTCTTTTTCTAGGCAAGTAAAAGTAGCAATACCTTTAGGTACAATTACTCCACTACAAGTTAAAGTCCTGCATTACCCGGTCCCCCCCCCCCCGAGTTATGAAAAATCACGATGGAAGATGGTTTATTAATAGAAGATGTTATACTGTTTTGAAAACATGGGGTCTTCAGCTTTCAGAATCTGTAAACCAATTGTATGTTGTCCAAAATATGTCTTATTACTAAGTATTTTAACAATAAAGTCATACAAATATAAACTTCGTAAATAAACATTGAACAAAAAGTTCGGAAATTTGTGTTTGGTAGATTATTTCTCTGTTGTAACAATGCTTCTTGGCAATACATTTTATACCGTTGAAAAGCCTGTTTATTTCCCTTTTAAATGGTGCCTCATTTGTAAGGAACATGCATTTGTGGGATGAGCAGCACAGCTGAGTATGTGGGATGCACTCATGAAAAATTTGCCAAATCTTCTCTGCCAATGCCAAACAGCTTATTCTGCTGTTGCTATTGACTCTTGTTTTGAGCTTCCGGTACCCCCAGGTACTGACAATCAGGTACCTGATTGCAGCACCTGTGAGCATGGGCCCTGCTACAGTGGTCAATTGGTGTCTGCTCCAAGAATCTCGATAAGGCCTGTGCGACAGGGCAACTTCAAGCTGGTGTTCCACAAAAGCAAGTTGCGGCATTATTTGGAGTGAGCCATAGTACCATCTCCAAACTGAAGGCCAAGTTCCATGAAACGGGGGATGTCAGAGACAGACCGCGAAGTGGGCGTCCCAAGAAGACCGGTTCCTCACCTTTTCAGCACTTAGGAACCGTAGGCTATCTTCTACAGATTTGCAGTCAAGGTTTGCAGGACGATATGGCACATGGCTCTCGGCCCAGACAATCCGGAACAGACTGCACGCAGCCAATCTCCGGGCTCATGGGGCTGCCAGGAGGCCTGCCATGACTGCCCTTCACCGTCAGGCCCGTTTGCGCTGGTGTCGGCAACACCTGCACTGGAACCTGAACATGTGGAGGAACGTTATGTTCAGCGATGAGTCCAGATTCTGCCTACGGAAGTTGGATCGTAGGGTCAAAGTGTGGAGAAGACAGGGAGAACGCTATGCTGATTGCTGCACCGATAGAGTAACACCTTTTGGTGGAGGCAGTGTGATGGTGTGGGGCGGCATCTCCAACACTGGAAAAACGAGGCTTGTCATCATCGGAGGCGATCTCAATGCAGAGAGATATCGAGATGAGACTCAACCCAATTGAACACTTATGGGATCAGCTTGGGCGTGCTGTTCGTGCTAGAGTGACCAACACAACCACGTTGGCTGACTTGCGACAAATCCTGGTTGAGGAGTGGAATGCCATCCCACAGCAGTGTGTGACCAGGCTGGTGACCAGCATGAGGAGGAGGTGCCAGGCTGTTGTGGCTGTGTATGGTTCTTCCACACGCTGCTGAGGCTCCTGACTGTTTGTTAAATAAATAGTAAAATTGCCAATATGTCTTGTTTCTTCCTTGTTACTGATAGACTTCAATCATCCAATCCACCAAACACCAAACAAGAGTCAATAGCAACAGCAGAATAAGCTGTTTGGCATTGGCAGAGAAGATTTGGCAAATTTTACATGAGCGCAACCCACATACTCAGCTGTGCTGCTCATCCCACAAATGCATGTTCCTTACAAATGAGGCACCATTTAAAAGGGAAATAAAGAGGCTTTCCAACGGTATAAAATGTATTGCCAAGAAGCATTGTTACAACAGAGAAATAATCTACCAAACACAAATTTCCGAACCTTTTGTTCGATGTTTATAAGAGCAAGTTGTGATCAAAAGATCCGGGATAATTTTCTCGTCAGTCTACAATAACATACTGGGTATCGCTGGACACTAGAAATTCAGCACCACAAATGGAATGATCCAACGTCGCCATTTCCGGGGAAACGTAGCAGTCAAACTTCACATTTTACAGTCATACTGACAAAAATCTATGTTCTTGCCAAAATATTTCACCAAGGTTTATGTTATTTTTGCCAAAAACAGCAGATTTTAGTTACTTACGTTTCTACCGTAACTTTGGACCAACCGGCAGTCACAGCGAACGTCAGGGGGGTTTCACCAGCCATTTCAGTCCAGACAGACTGGAGCTGGAGGAATTGTGGGATGGCGTTATCTCCTTTGCTTTCGTAAAGGATGGTCCAGTGTATCCTATGCTAAAGGAGCTAAGTAAGGAAGCACTGAAGCACCTTTCCTTAGCATTTAGAGAATTCAAACAGCTCTTATCATGGCTGCCACTTAGATACTTTCGGGTCATTTCACTCAGTTAGGAACCTTCCTAAACAAAAAAGACTATTCGACCTCAGCCCCTGTTCATGATGTGCTAATGTTTTGCAAAGGTCATAGGTTACACAGCTTATTTTTATGCGATAAATGCAGCTTATTAAGTCATCCTCTCCTTGTGATCACTTTGTTTTAAGTCTTGAATATACCGATCGAACAAAAATTTGAACGCAAATATAAATTGCAGACCACCTGCTGTGCCATCTGACCGAAGCCGACCGCGCCAATATGCCATCCCGTGCGCCTCGTCAGTTTAGGGTTTTTTCGGTGCGTACCACCAGGCCTGAAAAAAATTCTAGGGGAACCACTGCGTCCTGTACTTGAAAAAAGCCTTACATTTGACTGACCTGCTGAGCGGGGAGGTGTGGGACGGTCGTGGTGACAGTTCCTTGTCGACAGTTCCTTGTCGACTCCAGAGTCCTGGACGCTGACGGACAGACCGGCGGGCGGAAGGGGGGCGCTGAGGACAAAGGACGGTTCAGATTTATAAATGAGCAGAACGGACAGAAGACACATCAACAAGACAAACAGGAGTCTGAACATCTCTGATGAGACACATTAAAGCTGAAAGTAAATATAGTGCTATCATTGATTCTATCATTGACTTAATGTATCACAACTAATTTTAATTTTCATTACTGATTCATCTATACATTATGTTTTTAATTCGTTAAGAAATTAATCATTTACTATAAAATCTTTGTTAATCTAAGTTACTAGAGATGAAACGGATATCTTCTCATGTGACTCTGGAGAAGACAGAGAACATGAGGGTTTCAGTAAATGTGGGACTGTTCCTTTAAACGTCCCTACCTGTTGAAGGAGCTCTGAGCCTCTCTGAACACCTGCGTCTGTCTGCTGTGATCCTCTGAGCTGAGCTGAGCTCACACTGCAGAGTCTGACTACAGTCTACTATAGTTAAGTTAACTAAAACTAAACTAAAAACTAGGTGTGAAAAAACATTTTAGTTAACTGAAATAAAAATAAAGACTAATGAAAAATAGAAAACTATAATAATTCTGCTGCTGACCACACAACACATCATGAGCCTGCTGTACAGAGGAAACTTTAACAGAGGCTGAATCCAAATGTCCACCCTCCGGACTTGTGGACTGAGCCCTCGCGGACTTCAGTCGTACGTACCGTGACGTGTTCACCATCATCATGTCAAGATCGTCTGTGTTGTATTGGTGTCATTGTTTTCTAGACCTGTTTCCTGCCAGATCTTTTTGATTCTCTGTTCCCTTCACCTGCCAGCTGATTTGGATTGTTTGCCTTTTCAGATTACCTGTGGTCATCTGTACTTCTGTGCCTCAAACTGTAAGTAAAGCTTTCTGCTTCAGCCTATGAACTCTGTCTACCGGTGTTTGCATTTGGGTCCTAGTCTCTGCTCTCTTGACAGTACGATCTGACAAATACTACTGGGGAACACAGACTATATATATACACACTGAGACTAATGAGAACAGGGAACAGCTGGCTGGATGGGATGAGTCTGAGAGATGACAGGCTGAACAGCAGACAGGTGAAGGGGAACAAAGACACAGGACTAATTAGTTGATGGCAGACAGGTGTGGTGGTGCAGGAGGAAGGAAAGTCCGAGGACATCTGGTGGACAGGTGGAGAATAGCAGGACTGGGGAGTGAAAGGAGCAGGAGAGGCAGGCAATGGAACAACCGGTCCCATGACAAGGAATGGTGGGAAAAGTTTAGTTTCTCGGGAATAAAGCATGGGAATATTTTCTTTCTAAATGTTGTTTTGTCTTACGTCCGACTATTCACACTATTCGTCATACTTGGCCCCCCTGCGATGATATCATATAGGTCCGCTGATTCGAAAAGTTCTGGGAAGGTGAAGCTTTTCTATAGGGGGGTGTTGGGAAAAGTTTAGTTTCTCCGGGAATAAAGCGTACTAGTCATCATAACATCATTCAATCATCAATCACCAGCTAAGCTAAACCTGTGCAGTCAGCAGTACACATTCCTGTGACATCATGTCACGTCTGGGGCGAAGGAGGACTGGGGGAGAGAGGGGAGGAGGAAGGGGTGATGGAGACCGGGGGGATTGTGGCTTTGGCTTTGACCTTAGACTTGACCTCTGCGATCATAGACGATTGGGGGGGGGGGGGGGGTGTTATCCCATGGTGGAGGGGGGCGTGTCCCCTGACCTACCTGATGAAAGGTAGTCTTTATATCTCTCTCTGATGTCACAAAACTTCTTGCGACTAAATACCAACAAAGCTGAGATGCTAGTTGTTGGCCCAAAAACCCAACTGCCTCTTGTTGCAGACCTTACCCTTAACTTTGGGGACTGCTTAATTACCCAGAGTCCCACAGTTAAAAACCTTTGCGTTACTTTCGACTCAGCTCTCTCATTCGATGCTCACATTAAGGAAATCACTAAGATAGCATTTTTCCACCTTCGCATTATCTCGAAAATTCGCTCCCAAACTTTAATACACGCTTTTGTTTCATCAAGACTTGATTATTGTAATGTCTTACTCTCTGGCCTCGTGCAAAATTCTGCCGCCAGAATACTAACCAGAACTAGCCAACTCCCAATTCAAGCCAGATCTGACTTTAAGGTGCTTCTGTTAGCTTATAAATCGTTACATGGGCTTGCACCATCATATCTATCCGACCTCATCATCCCTTATATTCCCCCTCGTGCCCTCCAATCGCAGGATGCTGGCTACCTTATTGTCCCTAGAATCAAGAAAAAATCAGTAGGCAGTAGAGCGTTCTCCTACCGAGCTCCCTATCTCTGGAACCAGGGACGCTAATTCTGTCGAAATCTTCAAATCTAGACTCAAAACCTATTTATTCTCGCAATCATACGACCTACCGTAGCACTGTTGGCTTGGGCTCGACACAGTCTGTTCTCTTACCCTAGCCTAGACAGTATTTATATAGAAATTTGCCGTTAGGAAAAATAGTATAGGGCTGCCTGCTGGTTACACTGTGTCTATTCACTTTCTATCTGTTGTCTGTATGAGTGTGTCTGTGCCCAAATACGTCTGGGTTTTGTGCTGCTTCTTCACAGCTGTGTGTGTGTGTGTGTGTATGGCTGGTTTTCTCCACCCTTTCTCAGATTCCTGTGCAGTCTTCTAGCTGTCAGCAGACGGGCACTGCCCCCGCTCTGATGTCCTCGGTGCTGGCCTTAGTCCCATCCCTGATGCTGCTCCCACCTGGATGTCTCTCTCTCCGTGTGTTCGTTGTCTTTGTGTGCACCTGTCTCTCTCCTCCCTTTCTCAGACTCCGGTGCAGTGCAATGGTCACCAGTGCATGCCTTAGTCCCATCCCTGCTGCTGCTCCCACCCGACGTGCTCTGACTCCATGTGTTCTGTGTGCAGCTGTCTTCTCTCCCCTTCCCCAGACTCCGGTCCAGTGTTCCACCTGCCAGTTGACGGGTGTTGCTCCGGCCTGGCGGTTGTCGGTGCCGGCCTTGGTCCTGCTCCCACCCAACGTGTCTCCCGTGTGCTCTGTTGCTGTTGTTTTCTCCCCTTCCTCTCTCCCCTTTCAGAATCCGGTGCAGTGCAGTGGTCGTCGGCGCCGGCCTCGGTCCCATCCCTGATGCTGCTCCCACCTATCATGTCTCTGACCCTGTGTGTTCTGATACTATGTGGAAGGCTATTCCAGAGCCTAGGGGCCATCACAGCAAAAGATTGATCCCCTCTTGATTTTAGCCTAGACTCTGGGATAGCCAAAAGGCCAAGACTGGCGGACCTGAGAGGCCTCTGGGGACAGTAGGGAGTTAACAGTTCACTGATATAATCAGGCTCAGACCATGTAAAGAAAGAGATGTGATCTGGTGGCCCGATTGTCGGGGAAAGTAAAAACTCACGTCGGGACAGTAAATTAAGCAACTCACTGTCCCGATCGGGCCAGTGGAAATAAATTGGAGATCGCGACATATATTCCTCACAAGTAATGTTAAGGGACCGTTAATATTAACTTTTTAACTCTGACTCTGAATGTTTGCTCCCTCAATCAAAGAAATCAAAGATATTTTCAAAGAAGGAAAAGAGCAGGACAGTCTGGACCAGAGGAGCTGAAGCAGTAAAACAGAGTAGATCCCGCAACAATGTCAAACACTGTAATTTTACGATGTAAAGTTACAGGTGACACTGACAGCTCAGAGAGATGTAGCAGGGCAGAGGGGCAGAAAAGCAGATTTCTCTGTAAAAGGGGCCTCATTTCTATTCTTAGGTAGGCCACAGAAACCTACCTTAAACCGGCAATAAGCCATTTCAGACCCTGTAACCAATCCTGAAACTAACGTGTGCTACGTGGAGATTTCCGTGAGACGTGATGATATAAACAAACAGCCACACAGCAGCAGCTGTGTTGTTGTTTTCACCTCTTTCCTAAAGCTTGTTGTCAAAGTCGGTCCGAGTAATGGTGAATCGATGAAGGGAGCGAGTAAACGTTTTCAACTAGTAAACCTGCTACCTGCCTCTTCACTTGTGATTGTGGGACATGTAACATGTGTTCAGCGGGAGAAAAATCTGACTGGTAACCGGCGACATTTTTCCATAGGTACGTTTATTTTAGCCATTGCCTTTATGCACGGTTTGTCCTTAAGGGCTTCCGTCACCCAGTAGCTTTGCTGTGTGTTTAAATGTGTTGCGGTCTGTCGCCCTCTAGTGGTCAGAAAAGATCCCTTAGTGTAGCTTTAAGGTAGGCTACAATTGTAGAAACACAGGTCAAAAGCAAAACAAACAAAAAGTTTTGTTAACTTTGACACTGATATCGAGTAGTGTAGACTTATAACACATTCCATTACGTTTCAATGTAGACTTACAAATTAACTTCCGACTGTATAAGAATCACTAGGCTTGGGCTGGAGTGAGAATTTCAAAATCGGTCCAGTATCCATTTGCCAAAACCGGTAATATCGACTGTTAACCACAGGAGGGCGTACTACAATATGTTAATGCAATATGTGCAGAGCACGTTAAACGCATGCAACATAGTCATTACATCATGGCGCTCGGTCATATGGTCTCAGACGCCAGACATAAGCCCCTTCCACACAAATGAAAAAAGCCATGAAGCCAGCTTACTGTTGGCTGTGAGTTTTGAGTGAAAG
Organism: Centroberyx affinis; assembly: GCF_046629955.1. Classification (NCBI taxonomy): domain Eukaryota; kingdom Metazoa; phylum Chordata; class Actinopteri; order Beryciformes; family Berycidae; genus Centroberyx; species Centroberyx affinis. The sequence continues at coordinate 102,212 of NW_027281418.1, forward strand.
GGTGTAGCGATTAGTCACTCCTGACCATATCACGTCAGCACAGACCAGAGTTCATTCATGTTTTCACAAGCCACACGTTCAATGGTTGATCATCCAATCACCATGGCCTTGTTACCCATGTTGCTTGAACCCAGCCGCTTCCGAGTCTATATCCTGGTGATCTGGGAGAAGCCATGGTGGTCTGTCTACGAAGGAGTTTGTGTGCGGCACCTCCAGATTTATTGAACCTAAAACCCTGGTGTGTTGGAAGCTGGTGAGTAAAAAAAAAAAAAAGACTGTTGTTCTTAATGGCCATGTTGGGAAGTCACAAGGGCAAGTTACATTTATGGAGGATCCTGTGTATTCAGCTGAGGAGGACAAGTTACAAGCACTTGCTGAGGCACAGATAATGCACACGGAGGAAGTCAAAAGTACAATAGCAGTTTCATTAAAGGAGGTCACCAAACATTATGAACAACAATTCCAACAGTTGAAGCAAACACTGGAAAACCAGAGACAGCGCCTTCAATCAACCATGAAGGCCGGTATGGTGGACAGAGTTCTAGTGTCGCCTGTGACTTCTCCTGTCACAATGGACGTCAGGGGACGGACCATGGGTAAATGTCCTGTTAAGTTACAGTTTCCACCATTTGGAAGGTTAGAGGATGACCCAGATCTACTACAATATCTTGAGAAATGCAATGATTTTATGGCTTAAATCCCTTAACTTAGAGTTAATGGCCTTGTTACCCATGTAACATGGGTTTCCTTTTGCCTGAACTGAGAGGAATTTTTGAATTGATTTTTTTCTTTTGAATGAACTAAACTGAATTCAACTGATTGTTGGTTGATCAATTAAGTTTATGCACATCTCACTCCTTCAGTATATTAAGCTGTACGCACATTAAATATTGGTGCTCAAATTGTAATGATTTGTCTGGGTATTGAATTGCTGAGATTGTAGATTATATTTCATACACCTTTTGTAGGGTTTGACTAAACTGGGACCTATGTTGACCCTGTATAATATTTAGAATATTTTGTCAGACTTGACTTGACGCCGCCCAGGCTTCTGACATGCGCAGTAGGTGGTCTCCGGTGGCCAACTAAAATCTTTCTCTTTAATCCAATTTCTCTGACTCTCATTACATGTCCAACCTGATAAATTTACATTTATCTCATAAATTATACATATGTATGATTACAAACATGTTATATTTAAATAAAACCAACATGATTGTTTTATGCCTAACCAATTAATGCCCATAAGCAGCGATACTGAGATCAGAATTGAACTAATCTCATTCACTTGAACCCTTTCCTCACTCTAGCTCTATGTGCTCTAAAGTTGCACACATCCATATTCAGTGGCTGCCAAGAAACCAGCTAGCCTATCTAAGACAGGTTGTGGGATGACAGAGATTTAGTTATTTTCCATCTACACCAATGATTGCTGTACTAAAGAAACACACTATGCTATTAAAAACATAAATAAACATATTTTTATTACTCTGGTTGTGCTGTAGTAGAGAGATGATTTTGGAATAATCCATTAATGCTCTGTTGGGAAGATAATCAAACATTGTCTGGTTTAAATCAGGATATACTGCATTGGGAAGGAGAGTCAACACAGCTGATGGAGTTTCATCATGCAGTGTTGGTGTTTATGGAATCATATGGCATCATAATGGGTTAATTCAGTACTGCATTGGTAAGGAGAGCCAATACAACTGATGGAGTTCCATCAGCAGTGTTGGTGTTTATGGAATCATATGGCATCATAATGGGTTAATTCAGTACTGCATTGGTAAGGAGAGCCAATACAACTGATGGAGTTCCATCAGCAGTGTCGGTGTTTATGGAATCATCACATCATAATTGGTCCCCAGAATATATACACACACAGGTCAAAAAACACACACAGTATCTCTGGACTCTGGAATGGTAAGTTCAAATTTGTTTCTTTAGTTAGCTACAGTATTTCTTTTGAGAAGCAGTAGTATTAGTAGAGTAGTAGTAGCAGTAGTAGCAGTAGCAGTAGTGGTAGTATTCGAGTGAATATATTAGATGTGTAACTGGGTAATTCAGTTGTAAATCTTTTATAAGCCTCATAGTGAATGATGGTAATTATTGTTAGATTTTTGAGAGTCTTGTAATGTGTGAGGTATAACCACGCCATACTGCGTTTGGCCAAACAATATTCAAATGATATACATACTAACAGAGTGGTATTTGTAGCTAACTGCACCCATACTACTAACGGCCCAGGAAATTCTTGTTCAGGATGCACAGTTCTACCAAGAGTATTGATTATAACACAGTTCAGTTCAGTTTGGTTAACCAAAATGAAAGAATTTGCTCTACTATGCTTATTTCAAAGGATAGAAATATACTATGAATGGTTAATAATTAGTCCGATAATCAAATGATGTTGAAATGTTAATGTATTTACTGTGTGTTTGTAACTGCAGATACAGTATATCGGCTAATATTCAAGGTGACTTGTGAGATCCTCATCGACCACAAAAAAACACATCTCAGGAGACAAGGGAGACGAGTGAGATGTATCTGTCTCCAGCTGGGATCCCCCCTGCCGGAGCAGGTACCTCCTCCCTCCCCATCCCGCCTGCTGGAATGATTCCAGCAGGCAGAGCCCCGCCTCCAGTAACCTGCATTGACCAAGTCAATGTGTTCCAGCTGGTTAACGCTTCCACCACTTTGCCAGTGGCCGACAGCGCTCGACTCCAGCCACTCCCTGCTCTACCCGCTCCTGTTGAGAACCATCAGTAAGTACAAGTTCAAGTTTGTTTATGTCTATAGCCCTTCATCACGTGCATGTCTCAAAGGACTTTACAGAGAATGAGCCTAACTAGATCTAACTGATCACCAATCAACCATAGAACAGAATGATATAGGACAAACATCAGGAATAGCACAAGACACACAAAAGCAGATTTGAGCAAGAAATAACAGCCTACCTATTCTACATAACCTAACCTACCAAGCACCACCAGCCTTAGACCCTTAATGCATACAAGGCAGTATAGTGTTGTGTAGCTGTCTACTAAGATATAATAGATATATAATAGCTAGCTTTGGTTTCGGACGTTTTTTGACAGTAAATTCTGCTGTCGACTTTAAGTAAGCAAAGTATTCACAGGTGACAAATTTCGCTGTTGCTCTGGTTTGAAGTGTGGCTAATGACTAATACTGTGACTTTATCTCTTGCCAGGCTGACAGAGAGAGACAGGGTGAGAGAGCAGAGGTTTCAGATCCTGCAGGAGAAGCTGAAATTCCAGGCACAGCACAGCAACAACCAGATCGCGGAGCTCAAGAACACCGTCGAGGAGCAGAGCGAAGCCATCGAGGAGCTCCAGGCTGAGAACGCTGATCTGCGACGGTTCAAAGAGAGAGCCGTGGCCAGTAGGAAGAGGGCCAAGCAGATCACGCGTGATCAGACAACAGCCCTCGAGGAGCAGAGCGAAGTCCTCGAGGAGCTCCGCACTGAGAACGCTGCTCTGAGAAGATGGCAGAAGGAGGCCAGTGAGTTAGCGAAGGAGTTGAGAGCGCAAAAGCGAGCCTCCGACGTGCTCAAGGAGTTGAACGAAATGCTGGTCGCATGGTTTGAACAGTTAGTGGGTGGAAACACAAACCACAAGGCCACGGCGGAACTGAGGCTGGAGGTAAGTTTTTATTCAAGCGACAGAAATCAATGTGTGCATGAGCTATTGTTGTTTGTTAGGTTTTTTTTGTTGCTGCAGAAAGTACTGCCCTACAAAGGCAACCAGCACTAACAACATCCTGTGTGGTCTTCATCACACGTGTGTCCCCTCGGCCGACAGTAAATGACATCATCAAAACAACAAACTAGCGGTGGACAGTTCCGCCTGTACATTTGATTCCATTCACTGTAACAGCCCAGATCGACCTAGTTTAAATAAACTTCCCTGTAGGTCTGTATCTGTACTCCCACCTGTTATTGCTGTTATGATTTCTGATAGGTCAGTTAATGTAAACAGAGGTATTTCTAAAGCTAATTTGGATAACCTCATCCCCATCATTCTCAACCATACTACCTCACACCCCAGGCCTACCTCACATGCTCTTACTTTTGCTTTATTGAATGTCCGTTCCCTGACCAATAAGTCATTTATGGTCAGCAAACTTATTGAGGATAATGACCTTGATGCTCTTTTTATTACTGAAACATGGCTAGATACAAATAATTTCTTCACACTGCGTGAGGCATCACCCCCCAATTATAACTTTCTGCACTCTGCAAGGCAGGGTAAACGAGGAGGGGGAGTAGCAGCCATTTTCTCTGATTCTTTAAACTGTCTTCAGGTCTCACTTGGAGAGTACCAGGGCTTTGAATATCTTGCTGTCAACCTACAGTGAGACATGTCAGTCCCGCTTCTGATAATGTACCGACCACCTGAATACAACTCTGAATTCATGAGTGATTTTGCAGATCTGCTATCAAATATCTGTATTGACTACACCAAAGTAATTATTTCTGGTGATTTCAACATTCACATCGATAATTCCACAGCGTCCACCACAGTCTATTTTAATGAGTTATTGCAGTCGTTTGACTTGACCCAACATGTTAAGGAGCCAACTCATCAGCACGGACACATACTTGACCTTGTCATTTCTATGGGTACTGATATCAGAGTAAGCGCTGTCAACCATGTTGCACTGTCAGACCATTACTGTGTTTTCTTCAGTGTACCCTTAGCTGCTGATCGAGCTATCACCAGTAGACATGTCAAGAAACGCTATTTCTGTGAAACATCACTGCAGTCTTTTCTAACTTACTTTCTTAGTGCAAAGTCCTCCTCGCTGCCTTTATCTGAGAGCAGTAGTTGTGATGACCTGGCCGATCGCTTTAATTCTCTTCTGTTAGACAGTATCAATAATGCTGCACTACTAAGATCTAAAAAAATCCTTCTGTTGGTTTACAAAGCACTTGCTGGTCTGAGTCCACAGTACATCTGAGACAGTTTATAACCCCAGCAGATCTCTCCGGTCACAAGGTGGAGATCTCCTCCATGTGCCTAGAGCACTTTCAAAGTCTGGTGAGATGGCATTCAGTATTTATGCACCTAAAGAATGGAACAGTTTGCCTACTGATCTTAGACCAAACCAAACCAAAGACCTTCCTTTTCACTCGAGTATTTTCTTAAATGAACACACTGTATTTGTACATTATGTTTGTTTGTATGTGTGTCTGTAGGCTATATGTGTTTTTATGTGTATGTATGGATGGATGTTTCTGTTTATTTGCACATTTCTACTGTTTTATTCTGTTTTTATGTAAAGCACTTTGAACTGCTTTTCGTTTGTCAGTAGAGGAAGTAGTGACGGGTGTTGAAAGGCTTCGAAACCTTTGCGACACTGCTGTGTTGAAACAGTGCTTTGTATCAAAGTGGCCAAGTCACACGATTTCAGCGACTGATGTTTTGTTGTCGTACTGTTTTGAAACGTGTTGAAGTTTTGATGGTTCAACACTCGGGGGTCGACCCCAAAGTGAACCTGTGTCAAATGTATGGCAACTTCTGATCTCAAATCAGCTGTCATAACTCATAGCTTATACTAGCCCCGTTTGGACTGTCCCGGGTCATTCCTTCAAAACCTGTTTTAAAATTCTGTACTGCACTTTGACTTCATGTGGCCAAATTTTGCCAGTCTGACAAGCTTTTTGACGTCCTTGAACGCTTTTCTGTAAAACATATTGTTTGAAAGTGTTTGCAGTAAAGGCTGGCTGCCACTCTTCTTCTACGCCTCTTCCCTGTGCGGCGAGCCCCCAACGGGGCTAACGTTTTTCAGCTCACAGGGAAGTAGAAGAATGGCAGCCATTTTTAAGACATCCATATGAGAACAACTAGGAAAAGCCACATAAAGGTGAGATTTTATACTTTATTGCAAGTACTTTTAAACAATATGTTTTACTTGTGTAACAGAAAAGCGTTCAAGGACGTCAGAACGTTGTCAGATTGGCAAAATTCGGTGTGGAAACCTTGCCCTCATGAAGTCAAAGTGCAGCACAGAATGTTTTCAGAACGGTTTTGAATGGAACGACTCAGGACTGGCACCCACACAGCGTACTGCCAGTCCCAACGGGGCCGAGCTGATACTAAGTGACTGTTTCAACGAGTTTGCGCTGGTCCGCAGTCACTTGAACAAATGATTTTCCTCAGTAACATCTCAGGATATTGTAGACTAGACTAGACTCTTAAATGAAATGCAAGCAACTTCCTCATGGTTGATTCATTGTAGATGTTTTTTTGGGTCTTCCCTTTACACGCATGTGACCAGCAGAAGTCACCAGTGAGCGGTGTTTGGAGCGTTTCCACACAGTGAATCTTTTTCCCAAGCAATTGGTTCAAAGCTTCAGAAAGCCTTGTTTGTCCCATCACTAGTCTACAGTGGCCTACGGTGCTTAAGACGCCACACCTTAGACGTATGTATAGTCTGTTTCACACTAAATTAACTCTTCTCCATTTCAAATTCAACCGAAGAATTATGAAGAGAGGATAAAAGAGGTGGCAACTGATGGAGGAGAAGAAAGACCGGAACCAGCAGAAGACTCAGAGAATCAGGCAGGAGAAGACGGCGTGGCTGAAAGTCGGAAGGACAGGATTCAGCGTCAGGAGGAGAGAGGAAGAGAGGAGAGGATGAGGCAGGAGAAAGAAAGAGAGGAAAAAGAGGAGAGGAAGAGGGAGGAGAGAGAAAGAGAGGAGAAAGAAAGACAGGAGAGAGAAAGAGAGGAGAGGATGAGGGAGGAGAAAGAAAGAGAGGAAAGAGAAAGGGAGGCAAGGGAGGAGAGAGAACGAGAGGAGAGAGAAAAAGAGGAGAAGAAGAGGGAGAAGAGAGAAAGGAAGGCAAGGGAGGAGAGAGAACGAGAGAGAGAAAAGGAGGAGAGGAAGAAGAGAGAAAGAGAGGAAAAAGAAAGGGAGGCAAGGGAGGAGAGAGAACGAGAGGAGAGAGAAAAAGAGGAGAGGAAGAGGAAGAAGAGAGAAAGAAAGGAGAGAGAAAGGGAGGCAAGGGAGGAGAGAGAACAAGAGAGAGAAAAGGAGGAGAGGAAGAAGAGAGAAAGAGAGGAAAAAGAAAGGGAGGCAAGGGAGGAGAGAGAACGAGAGGAGAGAGAAAAAGAGGAGAGGAAGACGAAGAAGAGAGAAAGAAAGGAGAGAGAAAGGGAGGCAAGGGAGGAGGGAGAACGAGAGAGAGAAAAAGAGGAGAGGAAGATGGAGAAGAGAGAAAGGGAGGCAAGGGAGGAGAGAGAACGAGAGGAGAGACAAAAAGAGGAGAGGAAGAGGAAGAAGAAAGAAAGAGAGGAGAGAGAAAGGGAGGCCAGGGTGGAGAGAGAACGAGAGGAAAGGAAGAGGGAGAAGAGAGAACGAGAGGAGAGAGAAAGGGAGGCCAGGGAGGAGAGAGAACGAGAGGAGAGGAAGAGAGAGAAGAGAGAAAGAGAGGAAAGTGAAGAAAGACTGGAGTCAACACAAGACTCCAGTCAGACAGAAGAAGACAGCATGGCTGAAATTTGGAAAGACAGGATTCAGCATGAGGAGAGAGAAAGAGAGGCAATGGAGGAGAGAGAACGAGAGGAGAGGAAGAGAGAGAAGAGAGAACGAGAGGAGAGAGAAAGAGAGGCAATGGAGGAGAGAGAACGAGAGGAGAGGAAGAGGGAGAAGAGAGAACGAGAGGAGAGAGAAAGAGAGGCAATGGAGGAGAGAGAACGAGAGGAGAGGAAGAGGGAGAAGAGAGAACGAGAGGAGAGAGAAAGAGAGGCCAGGGTGGAGAGAGAACGAGAGGAGAGGAAGAGAGAGAAGAGAGAAAGAGAGGAAAGTGAAGAAAGACTGGAGTCAACACAAGACTCCAGTCAGACAGAAGAAGACAGCATGGCTGAAATTTGGAAAGACAGGATTCAGCATGAGGAGAGAGAAAGAGAGGCAATGGAGGAGAGAGAACGAGAGGAGAGGAAGAGGGAGGAGAGAGAAAGAAAGGAGAGAGAAAGAGAGGAAAGTGAAGAAAGACTTGAGTCAACACAAGACTCCAGTCAGACAGAAGAAGACAGCATGGCTGAAATTTGGAAAGACAGGATTCAGCATGAGGAGAGAGAAAGGGAGGCAATGGAGGAGAGAGAACGAGAGGAGAGGAAGAGGGAGGAGAGAGAAAGGGAGGCCAGGGAGGAGAGAGAACGAGAGGAGAGGAAGAGGGAGAAGAGAGAAAGAGACAAGATTGAAAGAGAGGAGAGAGAACGAGAGGAGAGAGAAAAAGAGAGGGAGGAGGAGCAGAGAGAACAAGAGGAGAGACGCAACACAGGACTGGTGGAAAGCTGCAAGAGAGAGGAGGAGGAGGAGGAGGAGAAGAAGATCAGCAGCAGCCAGTCAGAGCCGGAGGGCAGGGGAGATGTTCAGGAGGCCGGTCAACAGAAGGAGACTGAGGAAGAGGAGAAGGCCCTGAACCCCGAGCCCGAGAGGAAGGTGTTGATGCTGCAACAGCAGAAGAGAATCAAAGGCAGGTTAGAGAGGCAGAGGAAGATGGGGCTGGAGCCTCCACCTCATATTAAGAAGGTGGTGGAGGAGAGGATGAAGGAGCAGCAGCGGAAGGAAGAAGAGGAGAGGCTGGAGCGCGAGAGGAAGCTGAAGGAGGAGGAGACGCAGAGAGACCTGGAGCAGAGGCGACAGAAGCAGGAGCGGAGAAACAGAATGTTCGCCGAGGAAGAGGCGCGGGGGAGAAAGGCCCTGCTGGAGGCGAGGGAGGCGGAGAGGAAGGAGACGGAGGCGAGAGAAAGAGAGGAGGAGAGGAAGAGGAAGGAGATGGAGAGACGGGAGAGGGAAAAAGAGGAGAGGGAGAGGCAGGAGAGAGAGAGACAGGAGAGGGAAAAAGAGGAGAGGGAGAGGCAGGAGAGAGAGAGACAGGAGAGGGAAAAAGAGGAGAGAGAGAGACAGGAGAAGCAGGAGAGAGAGAGACAGGAGAGAGAGAGGGAAGAGGAGGAGCGGGAACACTCTTTGCAAAAGCTTGAAAAGAAAGGTTTCCTGAAGAAAATCAAGAGGTGGAACTTCAGAAGGAAGAAAAAGTCTATTGCAGACGATATTGCAACGGCTTTGAAAATCGAGTCCTCCCAGTGTCTATGTGAAGGTAAGGAAGTCAGTTTACTTACTTTTATAATATATTTCATAGAAGTACACTATGTTAGAACTGTCTGCTGTAGACACATGCTTTCTTTTTTAAACCTGTATTTAAAGCCTCATAGGTATGTTTTATTAGTTACAAAAAGGGTAGTGGAGGTGTGCCCATCCAACCTACATGGGGCCAGATGCTGGATAAAATAGTCATGAAAAAGGCTTCAACAAAGGTTTAACCGCACACTGGATTAGAGCTCCATTCTTGATGCTTTATTTAACGCAGCAACGCAACGTTTCAACACTAAGGTCTTCCCAAGGTCCAAATGAAGCATTATGAATGGAGCTGAATGTGCTGCTGAAACAGACAACATGTGTTCTATAACTAGCCCACAACATACATAACTTTCACTTGGGGACAAACATGTGACTTAACTCTTGTTCTGCTTTTGTCTTTTTTTTAGACCCACATTGCAAAGATCACAAGAAGAGAATCAGCGAGGCGCAGGATAAGAGGATGGAACTGCTGTTAAAAGAAGAGAAAAGGAGTAAGAAGGAGAGTGAGTGGAGAGCAAAACAGAGGAAGAAGGCGCTGATGAAATATGAGGAGAAAAAGGAGATGAATGCTGCATACGAGGAGGCAGTGTACAAGTACCAGCTACAGCGCCATAATAACATGGCAATGTGCCATTTTGGAAGATAGCTAGACAGTAGATTGTAGCGTCCTGGGCAGAGCAGTGACATTTGACATGGACAGAAGATTACATGCTACTCAACATGTTAAGCAACAGTATAGTACAGATCTATGGTATCTGACATACAGTTGATGTATTATTAATATGACTGAGATGAGGAGCGTCTGTGTCCTGTGAACAGAGACTCATGCTCTTCCCCAAGTTGGACAAACATGTTCATGATGCTTAGGCTATTCAAAAGCCTGAGATGAGGAGCGTGGGTGTCCTGTGAACAGAGACTCATGCTCTTCCCCAAGTTGGACAAACATGTTCATGATGCTTAGGCTATTCAAAAGCCTGAGATGAGGAGCGTGGGTGTCCTGTAAACAGAGACTCATGCTCTTCCCCAAGTTGGACAAACATGTTCATGATGCTTAGGCTATTCAAAAGCCTGAGATGAGGAGCGTCGGTGTCCTGTGAACAGACTCATGCTCTTCCCCAAGTTGGATAAATGTAAGCATTTGTTCTTCTGTCCCTGCACAGATCTACAGTTCTGGCCATTCTTGCCACCATAGTATACATACTAGTAGTACACAGTACCTAGTATACATACTATGCAGTGGAAACAGACTATATACTAATTTAACATCACACTTAGTATATTAAGTATGCGGTTTCAAACACATGGCAGCGCCATCCCTCAGGTATTTGCAACCCTCGACCATTCTGCTCTGCCACAGTACTCCATCCATTCCTGAGATGTCAGTCACCTGACAATATCATCTGAAACCTGTGGATGACAAACCATCTTCCCTGCTATGTCTTCAACACCAATCAATGGCCACATCAGGACTGGATTTCCTCAGCCAAATATCCAGTATAATCCAATATGTGTTGCTTTTGATTCATTAATAAAGGCATTAATTAATTCATTAATATTTCCATATTTCTGTCCATTTGCACTACTCTGTAGGCCGACAGTTTGCACAATTCTTATCTGTGTTCTTGCACATGAATATGCTACTTCATCTGTAAATATGATCTGGTAATGAGAACAGCTAATAGTGTACATTTGCACATCTGGAAACATTTCTGTATACAGGCTACGTCCATCTGTAAATGTGATCAGGTGAATATCTAACAATGTACATCATGACATATCTTAGTTAACCTGTGTTTAATGAATATTTAATTTTTCCACACCTACCTCCTTAATTTACCTTGGCTTTCAATGAATATTCTTGGTTCAGGATCAAATACACATTTTCATGAAATTATGTTCATTTCTTTGAAAACGTAAGATCAGGAACAAAGAAACAGAAATCACCACTTTATACACATTTTAGCTATATCAGAAAAATCATTTTTGCCCAGTGGTTGGTGAGGTAACAATCTGGTTTGGCTACACATTGGTGACTTTACTGTAAATTAACAGATTATGTTACTAAGATAAACAAAAATAGAAAACAATATTAGTGTCATGAAACTGCGATATAAATACCATCAAGTATGATATAAACAACTGCAGAACACTGAATTATATTACGGGCAGGAATGCCACATCAGCTCCATATAGATTCCTAAATTTTCTGCTTATTACTAGTGTGAGGATGATCCAGTAGCTTTGTGTAATCAAGTGTTTGAGAACTGTGTGCCCTTTTCACAGACGTTTCCATCAAAATGAATGAATGGAAAACCGGGTTCAAGGGTTTTGGAGCTCAATCAGACTGAAAGTGTCAGGAAGCGACCAAACATGAATCAGGAACAGCAGAGTTCAGTCAGTGCAGAAGGATAGTTATCGGTTTACTGGGCCTTTATCCAGGACACTGACTCATGCTGAAGGTATTGAATTACAACAATCAGTATGTTTTGTACAGTGAGACACCAGTTACAGAGTGTGACAGGGGTGAGAGGGACTACAAGTATATCTACTGATGTTCTTCCAATAGGATAACTTATGTCGTGACAGGTGTTGCTTCCTTCCTATACCTGACTGTATGTGTACAACTTGTGCATCTGTGAGGCATTTAGAATCGCTGCCACAGTATAATTCAACGCTGACTAAGGTCTGTGACTGGGAGAAAACCTATACATTTTGGCAGGAGCTATAGATAGCAATAGTAACAGCAAGAGTTGCAGTCAAGAAAAAGCGACAGTCACACCCCTCACTCAAAACGCAACACGTCTTGTAGCTGCATTGCATTCTGGTCTATTGAGGCTACTGTCGGTGGAGAAATTGGTCTCTCTGCCTCTTCTATGATGGATTTCCTGTATGATGAAGATTGGTGCAAAATGGTGAGTCTAGCAAGAAGCCTTTGCTGCTTGATTCAGAGGGAGTGACCCCAAAACCTGATGTTTACCGATGATGTTTTAGATTGTTAAAAATGTTCTCCTATCAAACTCCCTTGTAACTGTGCTGGAAGTATCTCAATGTGACGTCACGTCATCTGTGTTTGGCCACCTATCCATGGTAATAAGAAAAATACACCTCCAAGCATAAAATGTGTTTTTAGAGTGTATTTTTCCTTTAAAGCTGCAATGTACAACTTTTTCACATCAAATAGCATATACAGTATTATACAATATCAATCTGGGTCTGTCTGTGACCCAGTGTTTAAATCCCTGTTTGCCTGAAATTGGCTTTTCAATGATGTTGGGAACGTTTTGTGGTGTAAACCATCAGCCTTTCACTCTTTCCACCATCTGCCAGAAACAGGAGAACAGCGCCCTCTTCCTGTTTTGTGCTGTACAGCAATCTCCCTTTGTGCCATAAAGCAATGCAGCAGATTTCCCGCCACATCCAACCCAGTTGCACACAATGTGAAATGCAGCGTAGAGGCTGCCAGTCTTCTTGGCAACACGTGAGCTTAGAATTATAAGGTTCTATCTGCCTTCAGGATAGTTCTGAGATATTGAGCTTCAAAGTTTTCAGCATCTATTGAGTTAAATGGAGATGGATCCTTTTGTTTCAGAAATTACAGACTCAAAAATCCAAAAATAACACCACACATATGTCAACAGGCACTCATAGAATAGGTTCATGTGACTAACTCAATTTTGACAAAAAGGTCAGATAGAACCTTATAATACCAAGGTTGGTCTCATTTTACTCATGTTTCAAATTTAATGTGGTAATGATTTATTGAGGTTAAAATGCTACATCTAGCACCTTTGAGTGAAGCACACTGAATTTGCCTTGTCTATGAAATGTGCTATATAAATAAAGTTTGCCTTGCCTTGCCTTTAATGACGATACTTGTTAAGTAAAAAGCCAGGAATTCTGTGCTTTACAGTGAATTCAGAACAGCTTAGAGGCATTGTTGGCAAGGTTTGGTAATGCGGAAGTAAATACAATGAGCAGATCGACACGATTTTCATTAAATAATGGGTCAGTTTTTTGTTTTTTTTTCACTCATTCCACTACATTGATGCAATGGGAGTCAGAACAGAGCAGCCCATCAACCAAGCAGCTCAAAGTGTGAACACATGGTTAGGTATTTACATAGCAGAAGCTCTTATCCAGAGTAACTTATGATAAGTGCACACAGTGGAAGACTGACCCAATTAGAACTATTAATTTTACTACCCTGAAACCACTCAAAGATCTCTAGGAGTTTTCTGGCCCACATGAAGATCCACCAGCTAGTCCTGACCATGTCGCTGCACCGGCCAGAACCTACTGGCCTATTGTTTGTGTACGGCCGCGCCAACTGGCCGGACGTTTACCTCCATTACCTCGCTTTGTTTACCTCCATGACCGGCCCAGAATAACCTGTCACTCAGCAGCCGCTATTCACCCATTTCCTCCAAAAGCGTGACTCCGCAGGACCGGGGGGGCGGGCCCTCGATTAAGACAGGATAGAATGAGGAAAACAAGATGTGATAGAAAGGAGGGTTTCACAAAGGACGGGAAACGCAGAGACACGTCAAAGAGAACAGGAGGGAGAGATAGAGGGAGGTGGGTGGAGAGGGGGAGAGGAAGACATAAAGTGAGATGGGAAAAGGGTGAAGAGAGAGATGACCCACAGACAAAGGGAGAGAAAGGGCAGAGAGAGAGAACGACAGTGAGAGACAGAGAGTGAGCAAGAAGGAAGTTGGAAGGAGAGACAGATAAAGAAAGAAAGAAAGAAAGCTCAAGTAAAGCAAAAGTATTCTTACTTCAATTCTGTGAGCTTTGAAAGCAAAAGTCCACTTTTGGACACAATGTGGTTTGTTAGCCAGCCGACTGACAGACACAACTTTGAAGCTGCAACTTCAGCTCTCGCCACCCAGAGTGGAAGAATTTGGACATGCCACATTACAGAGATAAAAGTGAAAAGGAAAAATCATTCCAGCAGCAAAATCACAGCCAAGGATCAGAGAAATCGTGCCAAGGACATATAGAGACAGCAAAAAACAGAGGATTGGATGTAGATAGCAAGTACAATAAATAAAGGTATAGTATGATGAATAAAGATAAAGGCGGATAAGCAGCTTCCTCGGATTGCTACCAAGAATTTTTCAGATGCAAGGGTGTTTGCAGGCATAGAGTCCAGTTCAAGGGCATACAGTATGTGCAGCCTGTGCAAATGCAAATGTGCACCGTTACCTGTCCACATTTCAGACTCACAGATGGAGGCAGCATATGAGCAGAATGCCACCATTAAAAAGGAACTTGGAACTGAAGGAGTTGCGCTTGGTTTTTATTCTCTAGATGCTTGAAAAGCCTCAATATCGTGCATATAAAAGTATATCAACCACTTCCTATGTCTTGTGTTTCTTTTTTTATTTGAAACATAAAGTACTTAACCAGCATGTTTAGTAACATAACAGTGGCAGAGGGTGAGAGTGGTAGAAAAAGTCTCGATGGGTATCGAGCAAGTTGGCCAAGACACACAGATGTTTTAAAGCAATCAGTGGAGTTTTTGCCCTCAGCTCTCAGATTTGTACCAATGCCTGTGCGTGTGCTGGTAGAGACAGAGATGAAAGTGGCCTATCAACATCAACAACAGACTGTCAGTGAGTTTGGGGTTTGGTTTTTCAGCAGCATTAGGCAACCAGCTGACAGACAGAGCTTTGAAGCTGTGGTTTCAGCACTCAACACTTTAGTCAGGAAAGGAAATTTTATTTGGACAGAGGTTTGGGAAAACCTAAAGGACAAGAATATGTGGGAGAAAATGTCATTGGCTGTTGAAGACATTTAGATTTAGCAACTTGTATAAGCTGCAGATTTTGATTATATTAGTGATTTATTACATTTGTGGGAAGTTATTACAATTTTGAAAGCTGGAGATTTTCACCTTCCCGCAAACGTAACAAATCCCTGCAAACGTAATAGTTATTACGTTTGCGGGAAATGACGTGTTACGTTTGTGGGAAACTTATTATGTTAGTGGGATTATTAGGATTATCACATTAAAAGCTGCTTTCGCTCGTAAATCTCGTTTTACTTTCTCTTGTAACTGTTAGTCTACGCGCATATCTTTCTCTCTCTCTCTCACTCTCTCTATCTCTCTCTCTCTCACACACACACACACACACACACACACACGTGTCCTGTTTAGTAAGGATATGATCAAATGAACAGTGTGGAGTGTGCTGGTGGCGGAGTTATGCTCCATGAAGCTGAATGGCTGCATGGCTTAGAAACACACTATGCTACGACTCTGTGTGTGTGTGTGTGTGTGTGTGTGTGTGTGTGTATGTGTGTGTTTGAATGTGTGTGTTCATGTTTGTAGCAATGTTCTATGCATGCTGGTGATGGTGGTAATGCAGGTTATAGAGAGGGAGAGAGAAGTACAAACAGAATAGGTAAGAAAGAAAGAAAGAAAGAAAGAATGACTGGAAATAAAGAGACAGGAGGAAAGAGGGAGAAGAGGAAGAGAGATACAGAAACATAAGAGAAACAGAGAAAGAAGAGACAGAGAAAGAGTGAGGACAGTGAAGGAAAGAGAGGTCATGAAATAAAGAGAAAAAAAAAGAAAGAAAGACTTTTGACTTTTGATGTTCCTTGAATGAACCATTATCTTAAAAAACCTAACACCAGAGTATGCTAGCTAAGTTAGTACACCAGCACACCCCACACACACGCCCGCACACACACACACAGACACACCTCCCCAACACACAGGAAACAAAACAGCAAGGATAAAAACAATGACAATAACAACAACACCTGTAACGCAATAAACTGACTCTTGCCCAAAGGGGCGTCTTCCCCCATGTTACCCTACAGCTGGCTTTACCAGATCAGCACGCTGTATAAAGCTGCTAGTCAGTATCCACTGAGTGGACTGATAACGTTAATATGAACTTTTTAACTCTGACTCTGAATGTTTGCTCCCTCAATCAAAGAAATCAAAGATATTTTCAAAGAAGGAAAAGAGCAGGACAGTCTGGACCAGAGGAGCTGAAGCAGTAAAACAGAGTAGATCCTGTAACAATGTCAAACGCTGTAATTTAACAATGTAAAGTTACAGGTGACACTGACAGCTCAGAGAGATGTAGCAGGGCAGAGGGGCAGAAAAGCAGATTTCTCTGTAAAAGAGGCCTCATTTCTATTCTTAAGTAGGCTACAGAAACCTACCTTAAACCTGCAATAAGCCATTTCAGACCCTGTGACCAATCCTGAAACTAACGTGTGCTACGTGGAGATTTCCAGATGCACACACACACACACACACACACACACACACACACACACACACACACACACACTTATTTATACACACATGATGGGAGAAGAGGAAACCAAAATGAATGGACTGATGAAAGAAAGAGAGAGTCAGAGAGAGAGGGAAGGAATGTGTGAGTCCGGTGTGTTTTCATGTCGCCTAGTAGCCTTTGAATAGGTCATGATTCATAACTGAGCCATATAGCGCTGTGAGCGCTATATGGCACAAAGGCATCGAACTTAAGAAAAAAACATGTAAGACATGTTACAATGCATTATTTGTTTTATTTGAAATACAGCTTTTATTAACATTCAAAAGAGTTTCAAACACATATGTGCCATGTTGTTATCAGCAGTGACAGATATACAATTTTCCTTGGTCTCAACACTTAATTTGTCAGTGGAAAAGGACATTACCACTGAATGTGTGTGTTGCTGAAAAAGAGCCTGGTGATCTTTCTCTGGATAAAGGTTAAAAGAACTTGGGAGGCAGGAAGGAAGGAAGCCTAGCAGTGTACAGCTTTTACACTGTTCATACAGGGAACTTTATTTTTAGATTTTTCATTGTAATTTATCAGCTTTAGCACCCAAAGTGTATTATTATTTTTTTTTTCTAATAAACTTTTCTAACACACTGGTTGCCCGTGAAACCTGCCAGTCACAAAACATATATTATATGAGCCCAGAACAGTTTCTGACAGATGGTAGGTGGGTAGGTAGGTAGATGGATAAGTGTGTGAGGATGTAGACAGAAGCTCTAGCTCCCTCTGTAGTCCACTGCAACACAGAAAATCAAACACCTAATCAGCCATTGCAAACAACAGAAAATCTACCAGCACCAAACCTCCCCTTCTTACACTAATACAATTCTTAGAGAGCAGCTACTGAGTAGAATGGCTGATTTGTTGTATTCCATGGACCAGAACTTTCATAAATCTACTTTTGATACTTTTATCAACAGTAAAAAAGACTTGTACAGTGAGGGACACCTTTTATAGTTACTGTATTACATAACATGCAGTGCCTGTGCAACATACTACATACAACATGCATGTATTCTCATGCCATTTTAACCCTGATATTAGCTCAGCATACTTCATAACAGTCAGCAGGGTTAGGACACAATGGAACAACCAAATCAGAGAATGAATGAGAATTACAATTTACAATTTACAATTTCACATTTGGCAGACGCTTTTATCCAAAGCGAATTACACATGAGATTTGCATACAACACAAGCAAGTTTCTAGCTTAAATCTTAAATTATTAAAATGTTTAAATTTCTCAGATTTGTGTGTGTGTGTGTGTGTGTGTGTGTTGCATGACTCTCATCTTCCTTATCAAAGTTGTTATAGCCCTACTTTTCCACTAGGTGATGCTCTAGATCCTTGCTGTGTCACTCTGATCAGAATCACTATCGCTGTCTAGTGGACAGTCTCTGCTACTGGCTGTTACAAGAGTTGAACCACCAATCTTGGCGGCTTTAACACCACACTCCACTGTTGCATCTATACTCATGGATGCTTTTTTTTTTAAAAGATAGAACTAACCTGAATTTTCACCCCAAAACATACAATCTAGCACTTTTCTCTAGTGATGTAGCAGAGGGTAAACCTACCTGAAAACAGTTAACCCACCTTTTGATTTGCAGAAATAGAGTTCACCACCTTTTTTTAGGCTGTTCTAAATGTTTATAAGGTAAATTCAAAGTATACATCATAATAAGTAGTATCAAACTGATGTAAGTTATCTGGGGGAAAGGGTCTTCTAAGGGGAAATTTAATAGATCTTTGCTTATATTGGTGGTTCTAATGCTTATGATGATCAGCAACCAGAGATCATAGTTTAACTGCTTTTTTATTTACCATTACATCAGTGCATTTATCAAATTAAATGGGATCAAAACAGGGGCAGTGCTGCAACCACAAGCTAAGCCCAGCCACTAAAAACATATAAGACTGCCACATACTATCAGTTGACTTCCTCCTCTCTTCTCCTTTCTCTTTTAATCTCGTCCTCCCTTCTTCTCTCCTTTCAAATATGCTTTTTTTTTTCCAGCAACATACATTGGACAAAAGTGGGTATAAGCATCATAGAACATGTGAGATATCATTGCTTTCACATCACTGAGGGGGACAAGGCTAACTCTAATTAGTAGTGCTTTGTAGTCTGTTCCATTTATAACCTTCTTACCAAGTTCACAGGTTATGCATGTAGTATTTAAAACTAACCAGTCCTGTGATCTGGTTCTATAATTACTGATTTAAAAAACAGTATGGATGTGAGGTACAGGGGCAACTTCAAAAGTAGAACCTGATAGATAAATGTAATGCTTTTCCTTCCTTGCTGTTAAAGAAGACCAGCCAGTTTCTTAACAAATCACAATAGTGAGTGTGAAATCGATCTCATGTAATAAAACTTCATAATCAAATGAATGTTTTTTCACAAAGAGAAGCATGCTTGGTTTCTGTGCAAAGATCCAAATTGTATCCTCAGTTTTAGGGTGCGGCCTTTATCACAAGCACCGAGACGAGCAGCGTCTGTAGTGAGAGTCCAAGTGAATCATTTTGTATAATAAAAAAAGGGTTTCTGTCACTGTCCCTCCCCCTCTCCCTCTCAGGCCCCAACCTACTTTTTCTTGCGTTTTTAAGAGATGGCTGTTGGCTTTGGTTGGGTTTGATATTGCTATTAACAAAACAAAGCAGTTACACCTGC
Organism: Centroberyx affinis; assembly: GCF_046629955.1. NCBI lineage: Eukaryota > Metazoa > Chordata > Actinopteri > Beryciformes > Berycidae > Centroberyx > Centroberyx affinis. Next base: position 121,364 of record NW_027281418.1, read on the forward strand.
ATTTGTCTGCTTATAGGCCTAAAACTTGTATCTCCAAAGCGTATTCTTTTCCAGAATAAATATAATACAATACTATAGCTCTCATTTCTGATCTGTATTTTTGAACTTCTGCAAGGGGGTTTTAGGTCCATGAAACTTACTTAGCACATAAAGGACCAGGTTAACTTTCAGTTGAACTAAGAAATTCCAAAACATCAAAATTGGTGTTATGAGGTTTTCACATGTCGGCAGCGATAAGGGTCAGAGAGAGATAGAAATGTATAATAGACCGGGCTCAGTGGTTAGCACAGTCCACATTCCTCCCCAGTGGCCAGCTGCCGCTTGCAAGATGTGCAGGAGAAACAAGCCAGGTGGAAGGTGCTGCCTCGCGCCCGACGCACCCAGCCACTGGAATGGATATTACGGCCACAGCGGAAAGAAGGGAGGAAAGGAGGAGCAAGGGGAAGAATATGAAGTTATGTTTAGTTTTATTTCAGTGATATTTAGTCAAGCAATCAATCAAAAGTGGAGATGCTGTGACCACTGTGGGTAAAACAGGTCCTGTACCCACTGAAGAAGAGAAGGGAGAGGAAGGTCCTCTGGGACAAATTTGCCAACCATTATGACAAACTAACATTTTCATGATAATTTTGTTCATTTCAGTTCACTGTGTAATCTATTATTGATTTTTACCCATATGTCACACTTCATCTTGGTATTATTGCCCACCTCACACCTTGTCAGGTCTGATGTTTTCTAAGAGATGGAGGGCCGAACGATTTAAAAGCCAAGCACTGACACATTTTAGATGACAATAATACCAATGGGATGGAAGAAGGGTGTCTGTGGAATAACGGGATCATTGTAGATGAACAATTGTGTGACTAAGGTTGTTGGTGTCTATAAATGTTATATAAGTTGAGGGTTAGGATTTTAGATTAATTTGTTTAATAATTAAAATATGGTTTAAAGGTAATGCATGCACTTGTATAGTGGTAAAGCTTGACTCTAATAACATTTATTGTTTTCAGTTTTCATCATTTGAGTTCCTGAGGAGTCAGCCACCCACAATGCCGATCTCAGGAATATCAGTGGTGCTAATATGCTTTAATGAATCTGGATCCCAAGGTGTAACACCCAGTGTACTCATGGTGAGGTCAGACTTAAAAAAAAAAAAGTCAAAACTTTGGTGGATGTGGAAAGGAGGTGGAGGACAGAGTGGAGGGGGAGGATCATTTTTATACAGCCCCAATTGAGACTTTATTTGGCCATAAAAAATGTGGGTATGTTCAAATTCTTTGTCAAAAAAGCTTTCTGCAATTTAAAGAATCCACAAATACAAGTATTTTACTTAAATGTTTATAAATGTTTGGTGTGTTCTTTTATCTTCCTATTTTACTTGATTTGATTATTTTAATGCATTTTGCTTGTTCTTTTATATGAATTTTATCTTTTTATCTGAATTTTATCTGTCTTTATCTGAACTTCTATTGATTTAAAGCACTTTGAGCTGCATGTTTTGTATGAAAGGTGCTATACAAATAATGGTTATTAGTATTATAAACTTTCACAACCTAAAAAATACATGTAAATCTCAATACTCATTTTCAGTCACACACCATCAATCGTTTCAAAAGCTCAGTCATTCAATTTGTGGAAAAAAATGTCTTCAATCCAATTAACCAAAACATTAAAGCCAGCAGAAGGATGACAGTGTTTTAACAGAGGGCAACATGCTATGATTCTGGATTAGGGCTTTAAAGTCCTCTCTCTAACCCCAACAGATTTATTCTTATTTAATGATCAATTTCCTCTCTTTCTCTTACCGTACTTTCAATTATTGCATTTCAATTATTATTTCAGGCTTTACCTGGCCGCATTGCATTTCAACGAAAATTCTGTGAGTACCCAAGCGAGGACTGCAGCAGGAGAACTGCAGTTCCAAATTAAATTTCCCAAGGCCAAGAGTTACTGGTTAGTTAATTCTCAGTTGTCTGATGCAAGTTTTCATCTCCATACTTATATATGCTTGATTCCAAACACATTTGCGCTGCTGGCGAGATTTTGGCACCACCTGAGCGACAAGGTGTAGGACTACATTTGCCAGCTATTAGCCACTATTTGACTCAGTACAAGCAGCTCACCAGCAGGAGGTGCTGTCACAAAGGCAGCAAAGCAGCCTCCAGGCTGATGTTTTTTTTTTGTTTTAAGACAAAATTAGAAACAAGCAGTAAACACAAAATTTCTAACTGCAGTTACTTTGGTAACAGTTTGTCAACAGTTGAGACCATATGAATTACTCAAACTATATGCTATGTTATGTGCTCTCTCCTGTGTTTTAGAATATGTCACTGAGCTTATGGACCTCCTCTTTAACAAGGTCATCCATGACCCTGCACCCTTTGTGGCTGAGCTGAAAGCAGTGGCTGTTCCTGGATTCCTGTGCTCACAGTATGAGCGACCTGAGAAGGCAGATGCAATTGCTAGCCATTTGTCCAGGTTCAGCTGTCCAGGTGGGGTGGGAACAGATCCAACACATGGTGACCCAACACCCGTCTAACCCCACAATCCCTTTCCTAATCAGTTGCTTTCTGCCAACATGTAAGTCACCTACTCCACCGTACTATTGTGGCCCCCTCTCAAAATATTGTAGTTTCTCGTTTATATGCTTCACTCACAGGTGTGTAAATTGACCTGGATATGAAGCGTCCGTAGCGCAAAATAATATAGCCTAACGTTAGTTTCCTCTCCTCCTCTCCACCTCTCTCCTCTCCTCTCCTCTCCTCTCCTTTCCTCTCCTCTCCTGAGCAGCGGCAGTCATATTTCAGCAGCGGAACGCAGGTGCATGTAGGGGAAACACTGAATGTAAGTTATTTTATCATTGAAAATGTCATTACATTAAAGTAAATTAACACTGTTTGATAATACAACAGTGTGGTGATGCAAGTTAATTCTGGAAAAAAAGGACAGTTAAGAATGAACAATTAGAAGAATGAATGACAGCTAGCTAGCCGCTAGCTAACACCCAGTGGATGTAAACGGTCAGTGGGTGATATGGGTCACACATAAACTAATAGCTTATTTGTCAAATCACATGTTTGAATTTTCAGATGAGTTTAAAAGACTGGCTGATCAAGAGAAGAAATAATTAATAATTGACAATAAATGTCAATAATTGTTTTAAATATTATACTTTTATTATGTTCAATAAAAGTGTATTTTCCTAAATCTTGAGACACCTCATATGTAAGCTAGACAGACATTTCCCCTGCTCATTACTGTGCACAAATGTACTGTATGTACTTAGGCCTCAAGAGCCCTTCTGGTGCCGGCAGACACATAGAAACCTCCTGGCAGGGCGCGCTTTACGAGCGCACAAAAAAAAATAGTAGCAGTAGCAGTACCAGTAGTAGTAGTAGTAGTAGTAGTAGTAGTAGTAGCAGTACCAGTAGTTGTAATGGAAGTAGAGTCATTGTACATGTAATGGTAATTACACCTGTGTGTGTGTGTGTGTGTGTGTGTGTGTGTGTGTGTGTGTGTGTCTGCCTTTTTAAAGGTTTTAGTATTATGGGTTGTAGTAAAAGCAGCAGTTGTAATATCAGGAGTAGAAGTAATACAATTGCCAGCAGTAGTAATATTTGAACAATCAATATTACAAAGCTTCATGCTTGGTGGTGTCAGAAGATAACAAGATTTGAACCCACAACCTTCTGCATTGAAAACCTTTACACTGACCACTAGGCTACTGAGTGCACTGGAAAGCATTGTGCTCTCTGTTTCTCTGTGCCTCTCTCCCTGTCTCCCACCTGTCACCAGGAGTTTTGAATCCTAATCACACTCTCTACTGAAGGAAAAAAAAAGGCTGTGTGGAGACTGAGTTGTTTTGAAAGTGAAATAGTCTGAAACAAAGTCCATAGCTCAAAAACTACACTTGCTATCACTTAGATATTGACATTGTCAGAGAGATGAGGAGTAGCAGAACAGTTTGATATGTAACTGTATGTCTACTGTTAAAATTGTGGAAATGACTACCAGCTAGAGTGTAGTAGAGAGACTGCTGACACTGTAGTAGCTGCAGCAGTAGTAGTAGTAGTACTACAGTACTAGTAGTTTCACTGTTTGAAGTAGTTAAAATGTGTAACAGAACAGTAGTAGGAACGCTACTACTAGACAATACCAGCACTACTAGTAGTAGCAGTAGTATTAGAAGTAGTAGTAGTAGTAGTAGTAGTAGCAGTATTAGAAATAGTAGTAGTAGTAGCAGTATTAGAAGTAGTAGTAGTATTAGTAACACTATCACTGGCACTAGGTCACAGGGAGCCAAATAGAGAGATAGATTTGTGTGTAGTCATATTGACTACAGAAAATAAACACATTTGAAAACCTAAGACACTGTTTATCCAGATAATTCCATGTACAAAATGCAATCAGGCTGTAACACAAAAGTCGTTCAATACTTAAGTAAACATTGTCCAGGATTCAGCAACAACAGTGCTCCCACAGAGGCATAGCCTACTATTCATAGAAGTGATTATTTCTTTTACTTGAACTGCATCTACCCAAAGCTCAGTGTACTGGGATCCCAATGGCGTAGTGGGGAAAAGTCGCTGTGAAAAGTTGAATTATTCTTATAGATGAAATGAGTGTTACACTGTTTTGAAAACAGGGGGAAGCTTTCAGAGCTTGAGCTTTCAGAATCTGTAAACCAACTGCATTTTGTCCAAACTGTCTGATTCCAAAGAGTTTTAATAATAATGTGGTAAAAATATAGACTTAGTAAAAGCCAGTTGCATTCAAAGGCACTGGGATACTTTTCTCATCACTCTACAATGATATGGAACAAAACTAGAGATTCCCAGCTTTCCAACATGGCCAAACGCATCACAAAGACAACAAGCCTATGTGGGGAATTCATGGTCTTTGTCGCCATCTGCTGGCTGTATCGAAGCACTGACATGAACAGCAACGTTTATTTGACTTGAGGAATCACAATTAAAACGTTAACATTTTAAGTTAAAATGGAAAAAACATCAAAGGGACTATACATCAGTCCATGATGAATATTCAAAAAGTGACAATGATGGGCTCACTGTCAGCTGTTGCCTGGACCAGCAAGCAAAGACACCAACCTCATCAGCATTACAGCTCATGTCTGCATCCATGGCAGAATAATAGTCTTAATGCATCTATACTGATCTCTGTGTGAAGAAATTCAAAATCTTTTACAAATAAGACACATCTTCTAGCTAAATGTAGTTGTAACTAAACATTCGGCCATAAAAATATTTTTTTTTATCACATAGATAGTAGTAGTAGTAGTAGTAATAGTAGCAGCAGCAGGAGTAGCAGCAGTAGTAGCAGCAGCAGGAGTTGTAATGGAAGTAGAATCAGTCATTGTACATTTAATGGTAATTACACCTGTGTGTGTGTGTGTGTGTGTGTGCCTTTTTAAAGGTTGTAGTATTATGGGTTGTAGTAAAAGCAGCAGTTGTAATAGCAGGAGTAGAAGTAATACAATTAGCAGTAGTAGTAGTAATTGGACTATCAGTATTAAAAAGTTTCAAGCTTGGTGGTGTCAGAAGATAATGTTACCCACTGGATTTGAACCCACAATCTTCTGCATTGCAAACCTTTACATTGGCCACTAGGCTACTGAGTCCACTGAGAAGTACTGTGCTCTCTCTCTCTCTCTCTGCCTCTCTCCTGTCTCCCACCTGTCACCAGGTGTTTTGAATCCTTTAATCACACACTTTCTGCTGAAGGAAAAAAAGGCAGTGGGATGTGGAAAACTCTGAAACAAACGTCCACAACTCAAAAACTACACACGCTATCACTTAGATATTTACATTGTCAGAGAGAGGGGGAGTAGCAGAACAATTTGATATGTAACATGTATGTCTGCTGTTAAAATTGTGGAAATGACTACAGTTAAAAGGAAAAAATCTGTTGAAAATTGACACAAATACTATTCCCTAGTGTTGAACAAACCATCATAGCTCACAAAATACATATCCCATCACTTAGATATTTATATATTGGGAGAGAGAACAAGTATGTCTACATTTTGATGTATAATATGTCCATGTAGTCTGAAAACTGGGGGAACTATAACAGATCAAATATTGCATTTGTAGAATGACAATTCGGCAGAAACAAGGCAAAATGACCGTAAAAGTCTAGTGTTGAACAAACCGCGTTGTGACACACAACTACTCAGAAATATGGAACAAAATTAAAGCAGACTTGGACAGATGGACTAGTCTTCCCAATTCTCTCCAGGCCCGTATCTCTATAGTCAAAATGAATATTTTACCCAAGATTCATTTTATCAGCTCGATAATCCCCCTCTCTCCCCCTGTCAACTATTGGAAAAAATCCACTCTAATATTTCACAGTTTGTCTGGAACAGAAAGCGCCCACGTTTGAAACTGTCCACTATACAGAGAGGGAGGGGAGACGGTGGTCTTGCAGTGCCTAACTTTAAGTTCTATTTTTGGTCATTTGTGCTTTGACCGCTACTTGTATGGCGTGACCCTCATGCCTCGGTTTCCTGGCGTAATCTAGAAGAAAATAGTGTACGACCGTGGAACTTGCAGGATGTTCTTTTTGCCAACATATCCAATAAGCAATGTCAACTACGCTTCGGCTCAATTGTTTCTCATCTTATTCAGACCTGGCGTACAGTTGAATCTCAATGTAAGATCTCCTGTAAGTGGCACACGCTCTCTCCGATATTTAACAATAAGGGTCTATTAATTGGAGGGAGACCTATCTCAGCCTCTCGTTGGAATAACAGTAACATTCGCTACTTGAAGGACATTTATAACGATATGGGTTTGCGCTCCTTTCAAGATATCAGTGATGCTTTCAATCTGCCCGTTTCCACATTTTTCTTTTATTTGCAGCTCAGATCAGCTCTCCGGGCATATGGTGTCCCATGGCAACAGCGTTTGCCCATTCACCCACTTTAAAAAATATTTGTTACACAGGGGAAAGCCAGGGGTATGGTGTCCACACTGTATCAATTTCTCCTGGAGGCTTCCTATGATAGCCTACCACTAGACAGAATATGGAGGCGTGACTGTCCAGGTCTGGACCCAGATTTCGACTGGGAGCTTGTTTGGGCGAACATTAGGGAGACCTCCCGCAATCCGGACCACTAGCAGATTCATTTTAATTATGTACATAGAACATATCTAACCCCGCGTAAACTCCACTGCATGAGAATGATTAATAATCCCTTGTGTAGTTTATGCACTTTGAAGGCCCCAGGTACTTTCCTTCACATGATGTGGGACTGTCCACCAGTTTCACGGTTCTGGACTAAAGTGGCAGCGAAGCTGTCTGACTTAATATCAGTGACCGTCCCAGTGACTATATCCGCCTTGTTGTTAAATAATTTGTCAGAGCTTAATATCACCAAGCTTAAAAGGCGCATTGTACTAGCTGGTCTGACAGCTGCTAAAAAGATGATTGCGTTGCGATGGAAACCTCCTCACTCCCTCACCACCAGACACTGGGTCCTTACCTTTTTGGATGTTATTTATTTAGAGATGTCAACTGCCAGAATTAATGGGGCTAGTGAAACTAGTTTAGACAGCTGACTTACTAAAAGATCTTATAGGGTGAATCCTTCCCTTACCTGGTGCTTTTCAAAGTAATTTTATAGAACCTCTACGTTCCCTGTGTGTGTGTGTGGTGTGTGAATATGTGTTAGGGATATATGCTCTGCTCTGCTCTGTACTGCTCTGTACAATATCAGAAAGATCAGACCTTACCTGTCTGAGCATGCAGCACAACTCCTGGTACAGGCGCTTGTAATATCACGCCTTGACTACTGCAACTCCTTACTGGCAGGGCTCCCGGCATGTACGCTCAAACCTCTGCAGATGATCCAGAATGCGGCGGCGCGTCTGGTCTTCAACCGGCCCAAAAGAGCACATGTCACTCCGCTGTTCATATCCCTGCACTGGCTCCCACTTGCTGCCCGCATCAAGTTCAAGTCCTTGATGCTCGCCTACAAAGCGGCAACCAAAACGGCTCCGACCTACCTGAACTCCCTCATTCAGGTCTACGCTCCCTCCCGCTCACTACGCTCTGCCATGGAGCGGCGCCTGGTGCTGCCACCACAGCAAGGCCCTAAGTCTCTAGCCAGACTCTTCTCTTCTGTGGTTCCCCGGTGGTGGAACGAGTTACCAAACTCCATTTGATCCGCAGAGTCCTTCTCAATCTTTAAGAAAAGGCTAAAGACCCAGCTCTTTAGCGAATACCTTCTCACCTAATGGACCATGTAACCACTATTAAAATGGAAGGATACTCTTTCTCCAACTTTTAGCCACTGGATTAAAGATCTTATGTATCATTTAACATTAGAAAAAAATCGTTACTCTACAAGGGGATGTTCCCTTAGATTTTATGACATATGGCAACCTGTACTGAACTGCATAGAGAAGATAGATGCTTCTAAGATTTCAACCATTAATACCCTATGAATCAACCACTTCCTCCCTTAGAAATACTTTTAATTTTCACTTTATGTGATCTATTTATATATATATATTTTTTTGTATGTATGTATATGTATGTGTATATTTGTATATATGTGTATCTATACGTATATATGTATATATATATATTTTTTTTTATTATTTATATACAGTGTTGGGCAAGTTACTGAAAATTAGTAATTAGTTACAGTTACTTCTCTCAAAAAGTAATTGAATTACTTTACCAATTACTGCATAACAAAAGTAATTAGTTGCTAGGGAAAGTAACTTTTGCATTACTTTTAAATGTCTGCTTCAATTCTCTTATTACACATAGCTATATTATTTTAGTGTTGCTGTGGCACAGTGTGGGACAAGACAACTGTTAAATTTGATCTATCATTGTACCCATTATCACTATGATGAAAAGTAAGTATTGGAACAATAAAACACAATAGATATGGATAGGCCTTCAAATCAAGCATTAGTACACTGTGTGGGCTGAGTTACCGGACCGGTAGCAGTGTTGCCAACTCTTTTCCAAGGAAAGTAGCTATTGGCTGCTGAGAAAGTCGCTAGAAGTCGGCAGATGATGTCATACGATAATTTGCATATCAATATATAATGCTGCACTTGTTATGCACGCTGCGGAGTATCCCGTTTTAATAGAAGTGCTGACTCCGCCCACCCGGGCCAGTTTCGGTGTACGCCGGTAACAATTACAAGTGGACCCTATCCTACAGTCCCTGCTGTGGGAAGCGCTGTGATCATCAGACTCTCTGGATTAGACAGGCAAGTAGAAAAACCGGCATCAGCCAAACCAATTTATTGCCAAATGCTTTGGGATTCAACACAGTAACATCGCTTCCCATGGTCAGAAAAAGTCGCCAGATTTGTCGCTAGTCGCTTTTGAGAAATAAAGTCGCCAGAGAGGTTGGTCGTCTTTTGATTCACTTGCACAACGGTAAAGTGGGATGATCATAAACCGGACAATCCAGTAACGAGTAACAAGCCCATTTAAATTTCAGTAATTGTAATTGCGTTATTAATTTGAAAAAGTAATTTGTTACATTACTAGTTACTGCCAAAAGTAGTGTAATTACAGTTACTTTGTAACGCGTTATTCCCAACACTGTTTATATATATATTTTAATTTTATGATCTGATTTTATTTATTTTCGCCTGAGTTCTGATTTATATATGTCTTGATATATTCTCTCAGTGTACATCTAGTATATATTGTAAATTGTATTACTAGTCTGGTTTTGCTTAACTAATATTGTCTAAAGATGAAACAATGGTGCAATAGGGGTGGGGCTCTGTTTGAGAATGACTGGGGGGGGCAGCGTGAATATATTGTAAAATTGTATTGTTGTTTGTATACCATTTGTAAAATAAAAAGACTTTGAACAAAAAAAAAAATGTACGTAAGGCTAGGTCCGCTAGATTACAAACTCTGGAAGCAGACTTCGCCAGACTTGACTTGAGTTTACGAAATAATTATTCCAGACAGATAGAATCTCAGCGTGACATTGTTAGGAAGGAAATAAATTCTATTTTTAAACAATGCTCGGAATTTCTAATACACAGGACTAGGCAACGCTATTACTTTCAGGGGTCTACACCCAGTCATCTTTTGGCTTCGAAAATCAGGACCAGTGAGCATTTTGCAGATATCCCCTCCATTAGATCTTCAACAGGCGACATCACAACTGAACCCAAACAAATAAATGAGACCTTTCACACCTTTTACTCCAACTTATACCAGTCAGAGTTTCAGCTGGACAAAGAAAGGTGTAGCGACTTTCTTGGACAGTTGGACTTACCACAGCTTGCAGTAGCTGATTCCATACGTCTTGGTGAACCCATTTCCTTAGAGGAACTGAAGGAGGCAGCACTCGCCATGCAAAGAAACAAGTCACCAGGTTTCGATGGGATACCTCCCGAGTTTTATGTAGCATTTTGGGACAAGCTAGGTCCGTTACTCCGGGGGGGTATTCCATCAAGGCAGATAAAGGAAAAGCCTGGCTTATTTTGATAAGTCTCGCTAACTTAAGTGAGAGTTCCGTTCCATTACCGTGGCTTATATGATTCCCTGCTCAGTAACCATGGTAACTTATACCGCAGAACTAGCCTGCTCCGTAGCAGGCGAACTGTCAAGCTTAATTTAGCTGTGTGTCAAAGAATGTCAGACTCCCAAAAGACAGTTCCGTCAGGTGGATTTTCGCGCTGGCATCACTTATGTCATGTCCGTGTTCGGAAACATAAGTTCAGACCTTTTCTCACAATGTGACCAAGCATGAATGTACGTGTTTAAAAGACCGTATTAATAAAAATAAGTCATGAAAATCAAGTCTCACCACTTTCACTGTCTCCAAAATCAATCAAACTTTATTTATATAGCACGTCAAGTCATACATCAAATGCAACTCCAAGTGCTGAACATAAAAAGAGTTAAATAGAACTTGAGGTTAGATAAAAAAATAAAAATAAAAAAAAGACGCCTTATTTAATTTCCCACCCGCATTCCGCGAAGACCCGCCCTACTCTGACCTCTGATTGGCTAGTAGGCATCCGTCTTTTTTTTGGTGGCTAATGTATATTTACAGCTCAACAACTATTTTAACAAATACATTTCACATTTCATTATAGGCTATTACCACTCTGGAAAGTGTTTTTGTATTTAATTTTCACTACTAATTTTCTGGCTATTGATATGGCTCCTGTTGAGATGTAACAGTGAAGAATGAATATAGAGGGGCTACACACACTACACTGAATTAGGCGGCAGCCGCTGCTGTCATGTCCTCCATTGACTCGGCCTTGCTCTCCTCCGCCTCACATTTCTCCTCAAATATCCACAAGAACATCATCAGGAAACAGGTGAGAATTTCAGGGGAAGATACCAACGCAGTCCAGAAAATGTTCCCCGAATATCAGTCTGAGTGTTATGTCCTCAACCAAACATTGAGATGAGTTCACTTGAATTCCCCAAGAATGTTGCTGTATCCTTAAGACAACCTATATTTGAATCAGCCCTAAACAAAATGACAACACTTGACAACAGATGATTTTGAGTCCATTTATCATCCATGTCTTTGCAGCAAACAGGCTCAATCCTTAAAGGATAAGACTCTCGTTTTCTCTCTCTCTCTTCCTCCAGGCTTCAGACCGTGAGATGCAGTGGGTAATTCGTATCCGCATCTCACTGGTGGTGGTGGGTGTCTCTGGCACGGCCCTCACCTTCCTGGACAACGTAACAAATGGGGGCTCGTCCATTAAGGCAGTGTTTCCCAACCCAGTCCTCAAGGACCCCTTTTCCTGCAAGTATTGGTTCCAGCTCTACTCTTGCGCACCTGATCCAGTTAAGGTCTTAATGCTGATTGGTAGAGACAGATCTACCTGAACAGAGCAGCATGAAAGTGTGTAGGCCCCATTGGGATCAGGTGTGCAAGAGTAAAGATGGAATAAAAACTTGCAGGACAGGGGGTCCTTGAGGACTGGGTTGGGAACCACTGCATATAGGTTAGTTTGTTAAAAAGTTTGTTTTGTGCCTCAGGTAGCAGTTGGGCGCATGGTGTGATTGTGCAGCTGATGAGGTGATTTGGTCCAGCTGTGTGCTGGCTTTGTGCTGCTTGTTTGTTGCCAGGGCTGTTTGCTGTTTTGCTCTGGTTTTTGGGAGTGTTACAAACCTGGCTCAGGACTTGTAACAAAGGAGAGAGTCCACACACTGATAAATAAAATATATTTATTTAACTAAATGTAACAACTCATAATGAAATATGAAGATGTTAGGTATCAGTGGTGTAAAGTATGTGTGGATGAGTGAAGTGTCGGTTGTAGATATAAAGGAAAATAATGCCAAAAGCAAACTTAATCTAAGGTGCAGGCCCTGTGGAGGGCACCCAGGCTGTTCAGCAACAACAAGGCCAAACTCCTAGGCCACAGCCCTTTTAAAGCCCGCTGCCACTCCCTCCTCAGGTGCAGCCGATCAGCTGACGGACCTCTACCAGGAGAGAACGAGAGGGTAAATAAGAGGAAGATAGAGGAGATAGAGGGTGCATTCCATTTGGCCAAAATGCGTCCTCTCCTCCGTCCTCGTGGCCTCGTCTCCTCGGTGACACGGCATCCAAAAATGAGCCGCCATCATGAAGGATGTTCCAATTGGTCAAAAAACGCATGAAGGATCCTTCATGTCTCCTCAGGTGCATTGTCTTGTGTCTCCTCCTCCGTCCTCGCGACCTCGTCTCCTCGCTGACCCGGCATCCAAAAATGAGCCGCCATCATTAAGGATGTTCCAATTGGTTAAAAGACGCATGAAGGATCCTTCAAGTATCCTCGCCTCCGTCCTCCAATAAGGCGTGTTCGGAGGATACTCAGGTGTATCCTCGATGCGGAAATAATGAGTGAAGGCAATTAACCATTGGCACGTGCGGAAAAAAAAATCCACAGGTGTAAGTAGCCCCAACTTGTTATATATTCTTCAAACAGAAATAGCAGATGTTTTAAATGTTAGACGAACATTTGTTAATGAAGGGTTATACGTTAAAGGTTCATATACTGACAGATCTGTTGTAGTTGTAGGATGTCAAACTTTTCCCAAATAGGCATCAGGAAATTACCTTAAGGCTTGAATGTGATTATAGGGACAGAGGAGACGCGCCAGCTGATCCTCCAGCGCATAGAGAGGGTGAGTGGGGGCAAGTAACGTGAATTTTATTTTATAGTTATTTATCATTAATATGAATGACATTCCATGATCTAATAAGCCTGAATGAAATCCGTTCATTAGGACATAGAAATAGCCTATAAATGCACACATGCGACTCTTTTACCATGCACGTCTCTTTCTAATAGGACCTCAAGTCAGCAGCACCGGGCTCTGGGTCTGAGGATGGGGAGCAAACGGCTGCAGCTGGCCCCGGTTCTCCCTCATGCATGAGGCTACCGGCGGGAGGCCATCGGCGCTCCCTCCCGCTTTAATAGACTCGTGTGGACCAGCAGCCGGAGTCAGCCGCTGTGCGCTCCCCATCCAGCCCCGATCCCAGTCCCCCTGATGAGCAACCGGGGCCATCAGATGCTGCTGCCCGCTCCCATGTGTGACCTCCGCGGCTTCCTCGGGTCCCCCGGCAGCCAAGAGGCGAAGAGGAGAGGGAGCTGCTGAGGTTTCTCCGGGAAGTGACCGAGGACGCACGGGCTGAGCGATTTTCAACTATATTAGAGACAATTTAATTTATTTTTTGTAAAAAAAAAATAAATAAAAATTTCTCTGCCTTTTAGGCGTAGCCTACCTTTGTTTCCAATCTCACCATATTCATAACCTTGGCAATGACCGTTGCCATGACAGGACATATTTTCATCATAAAGGCCGGAATCACTGCTGGAATCACTTCTGTGTCTTCTCTGGATCACCAGTTGGTTTGCTGCGTTTGTTTGATGTTTCTCTCATTCAGTGTTCATCATGCTTATGAATTGTGTTTGTGTGTGTTGCCATGGGATTTCTTTTCTTACTAAACATTAACAGCATTTCCTTGTTTTAAATCGCACATTTTGCTCTTACAGCTAGATCTATGGTTATTTGGGAATTGTATTTATTTATTTAGGAATAAAAAGAAAGCACTTTGGTTCATTGCCAGTAAGTGTCAAACAGCCCACATGATCGTTGTCTAATCCAAGTCGCATAAAGGATAAAAGTTGGACAATTTGTATAGCACCTTCTTATCAGTGCTGCAAAGTGCTTCACAAAATTAAAATGTAGCATACAGCAAACAGAATAACACAAAAACTGAATAAAAACAGAAACAGAAACGCTTTTTAGGCATTAGGGATTTTTTTGAAGTGTTCTACCTTCATGAGGTAGACAAGGCTCACTAGAGGCTGGCATAATTTAGATGAATTAAACATTAATCTGAACTTTGTTAAACGTTTTTATGTGGATAAAACATGAGCCTTAGAATAATTTAGACAGCTGTCATCCTGCGCGGGAGGAGCCTCAACGCAACGCTTCACACATCAGTTCAATATGGCGGAGTGAAGACGTTCCAATTGACAAGCCAGGTTCACTCGCCTCCTCGCATCTTCTCCTCGTTTCCTCCGTGACCTTTGACCGAGGAGTCGAGGAAGAGACGCGAGGCTAGGAGACGAGGAGAAATCGTTACCAAATGGAATGCACCCAGAGAGATGGAGAGAGGGCCGTCACACCCCCTCCCATAAAGATGAGGGCCCAAAGGTGCCTCACACGCAATAGGAAAAACATCTCATTCAAAAACCTTATAAGGACATTTCAATAACCTCCTGTCTGTTACCATAACCATCCATTTTCCATTCAGCCCATCCACCCTATCCACTCCCACTCAGCAACTATGGTACCTAGAAGCAAATTAAGAGGAGGAAGAGGAGCAGGTTAACAGAACAAATTAATGGTTACCACCTAAGACAGACCTTTAAGGAGGCAGTGCACGTGACAGAGCATCCGCCATGACATTCTCAGAACCTTTTATATGGCGAATAACCAGGTGTTGGTTTGCAGGAAGCATTGGTTTCTGACCTGGTGTCGGATTGTCGTGAGGCGTTCAGAAGGTAGGTGTTACTGTTTTGATGCGCTTTTGTACAGAGATTTCCCCGTTAGGCTGTAGTGGCGTTTCCCCTTTGGGTTGCGTGCGTTTGTTTCTTTTGTAGTGTTGTGGCGACGTGGTTAGTGTCAGTTGTTTTCGGACAGCTGTCTCGGGGGCACATCCACGTGATGTTGTGGGGTTGCCTGCTTGCAGGTCGCTTTACAAGTCCGCTGGTTTTCAGTGCGCAAGTACCCGCCGCAAGCCACATGAAGACTAGGGGTGAGGTATTAGTAAGTTTCGGGTAGGCAGTTAGGGGGAAATTCTCTGTTGGGGGTTGTCATGTGCCCTGAGGGCGTGTCTGGCAGTGAACACGTTACTGTCTGTATCGGTCATTTCTAATTATGGCTTCCTTGTCGGGTTTTTTGGATGCGCCTACGGTGGCGTTTGTAGATGGCTGTAAGAAGGAGCAGTTGATGCAAATAGCTGACCATTATGGCATTGTGCTTGCAGGGAGAAAACGTAAGGATGATATTAAAACTGTGGTTTTGTCATGTTTGTTTGAACAGGGTGTGTTGCAGAAGAGTGAGTTTTGTGCGGCCGCGGCAGAGCCCGTGCCGGTGTCTGCGCCAGCAATGGTGCAGACAGTTGGTTTGACTTTTGAGCAGCAGAAAGAGTTGTTGGCCATGCAGTTTGAGCAGGAGAAGTTACGGTTGAGAATGGACATGGAGAGCAAGGAAAAGGACAGGGCAGAGAAGTTTGAGCTAGAGAAACTTCGGCAGATGGATAAGGAGAAGGAGAGGCAACTTGAGATGGAAAAGCAGCTTGAGTTGGAGAAAATTCGGCAAAACACTGAGAAAATGAAATTGGAGTTAGAGGGGGGTCTGGTACTGAGGATTCTGCTTCTGTTGGTTCTGCACCGGCTGGTGTGGATGTTGTCGCTAACATGCGGTTGTTGCCGAAGTTTAGCGGGCGAGACCCTGATACTTTTTTCACTCTCTTTGAACGTGTTGCAGAGGTAAAAAATTGGCCAGATTCGGACAGAGTGCTTATGCTTCAGTGCGTCCTCACTGGGAGGGCTCAGGAGGCTTATTCAGCTATTTGTGCTGAGGATGATTTGGATTATGACATGGTGAAATTGGCTGTATTAAAAGCATACGAGTTGGTCCCTGAGGCGTAACGCCAGAAATTCAGAAATTTGGTGAAGGGCGATAAGCAAACAAATGTGGAGTTTGTCCGTGATTTGGCTTCCCATTTTCACCGCTGGTGTTCAGCTGAAAAAGTTGATACTTTTGATAGTCTGTGTGAGCTGATTATGTTAGAACAGTTTAAAAATGCTATCCCTCAACACATTGCTACTTATGTAAATGAGCAGAAGCCCTCCACCGCGCTGAAAGCAGCTGAATTAGCTGATGATTTTGCGTTGACGCATAAGAGCAGTTTTATGGAGGCGCGATCTGGGGGCGGTTGGAAAGGTGCAGATGACAGCAGTGTTAACTCTCACGGTGGTGCAAAGTTTGCGAAGCCTGCTCCCTCGCGTAAGCCTGCATTTATGGGGCGACCTGAGGTATATCTAAATTCACTATATTGCAATACAAAAATGGGACAATCCGTATGGTGGGTCAGAAAAAATAATCGCAATATTAGCTGCATTTTATTCTGCTGTAATAATCACAAATGACACTTAACCATCACAATTTCTCAAGCTCTCCATCCAAATTATATTATTTGAACGTTGTAATGACATTTTTAAATTGTTTACATTCTAGCAAGCCAATGCCATCGCTAGAAAGATTTGTGTATCAGAAATAAACATAAATCTGCAGTCAGACTTTGTTGTCATTGAAATTTTATTTATTACATCGTATCCTGGTTGAATTGAATCCTGAACCCCATATGACATATATACTGTATATATACCGTACTTAGGGGCTGTGTCTGGGAGTTATTTATTATGAGGCTGTTGGCATTCATCACTAAGCCACTGGCTCTTGTTTCTAATTATTATTTGAGCATGTTACTTTCCCAAACTTGGCGCTTTTCCAGTTGCAAATCACTACACCATCCTAATTCTCCATCAGACCTCTCTCCACTTTCCTTTCAGTTAGCTCAGGGATAAGGTGCATCTCAACAAATGCCTTTGATTTTGCCAATATGTTGCTAATGAATGTTTCATCTCGTTCAACTTTTAAGATAGTAAGGCCCTGCTCTGTCCAGATGACAAAATTACATGAGTTGAGGTTAGTGACAAGCAGCTGTGTTTGAACCTGTGTGTAATACGGATGAGATGTCTTAAGTGTATTATTAAGTAGGAAAAATGCTGGATCTCTCATTTCAAGTATTTCAGCTTAAGTCAGCCCTCTATATTTGTATGGACATTTAACCTCTAAGAGAGACTCCCCATGGCAGTCGCACACACACATTCCATCAGGTGAAGCAGCAAGAAACGGGTAAGGCTGGTGAACTATGAGTCCAGTTGACTTAAGAACAAAGTTGTCATGACATTCCCTCACGTAACCCTAACCCTTTATATAGATGCCATCATGTAAACAAGTAGGCTACTACAGTAAAAACAAACATCTCTACACTTGAATCAACTTAAAATCCACAGTCCTCTCTGTCTGCCACCACACGCCACTATGTGTCACTTCCATCATTAAGGTGCGTCTTGGCAGAAATAGCCTGCAATTAATTGTTGCAATTAGCCTGCATTTTCAGCAGCGGTGCCGCTACTGAGTACTATACAATAGATCCTTTAGACATCAGCCTCCATCTCCTCAGGTAAGGCAACATGGCAGTTAGCTGTTGATGCAGACCAAAATAGTTGAACACTATTATAGTCATTTCCAATGGTTGGTCTCCTCTCACACTAGGATGGTGATTGTGAGTGACGTCGAGCAAGGAGGATCCTTTGGATGCCAGCCTCCGTCTCCTCAGGTAAGGCAACACAGCAGCTTAACTGCTGATGTACAATGAAAGTCATTTTAAACTTATTTGAGTCATTTTCAATCGTTGGTTTCCTTTTCACACCAGGATGATTCTGAGAGTGATGATGACCAGGGCGGATCCTTTAGGCGCCAGCCTCCATCTCCTCAGGTAAGACAACACAGCAAGTCGGCTGTTGATGCACACCAAAATATTTTTTTAACCATTTCGCTCTTTTCAGTGGTATGTCTCCTCTTACGCTAGGACAGCAATTCCGAGAGTAATGTAGAGCAAGGCCAGGACTTTTAAAAGTCCTGCAGGGGCCCTGTAGGATACCTACACAACTCCTTCACAAGAACTGAAATTCCTGCAGGATTTTTTCGTAAGGGCACAGTTCAGTTTGGTTAACCAAAATGAAAGAATTTGCTCTATTGTGCTTATTTCAAAAGATAGGAATATACTATGAATGGCTAATAATTAGTCTGATCAAATGATGTTGAAATGCCAATGTATTTGTAACTGCAGATACAGGATATCGGCGGAAAAAAGGGATATTCAGAAGGTGAATTGTGAGACCCTCATCGACCCCTATAGCACAGCTCAGGAGACAAGGGAGATGAGTGAGACGTCTCTGTCTCCAGCTGGGATCCCCCTGCAGGTACCTCCTTCCTCCCCTTCCCGCCTGCAGGAATGATTCATTTCATCCCCGGGTTCGGAGCCCCGCCTCCCGGACCAGCTACCAACCCTGCTGTGGAACACATGGACCAAGGCTTGAGACTTCAGCTGGTCATCACTTCGCCAGTCGCCAACAGCGCTCAACTCCAGCCTCTACCTGCTCCTGTTGAGAACCATTGGTAAGTACAAGTTCAAGTTTGTTTATTTCTATAGCCCTTCATCACAAGAATGTCTGAAAGGACTTTACAGAGAATGAGCCTAACTAGATCTAACTGATCAACAATCAACCATAGAACAGAATGATATAGGACAAACATCAGGAAGAGCACAAGACACACAAAGCAGATTTTAGCAAGAAATAACTGCCTACGTATTCTACATAACATAATAATAGATTAGATTAATAGATTGCTAGCTTTGGTTCGGCCATTTTATCGACAGCAAATTCTGCCGTCTACTTTGCTTAATGTTAAGTGAAAAATGCCAATCATTTGAAGAAAACATACTGTTTTTCTGCTCAGAGTATTCACAGGTGACAAAATTGCTGTTGCTCTGGTTTGAAAAGTGTGGCTAACAACTAATACTGTGACTTTATCTCTTGCCAGGCTGACAGAGAGAGACAGGATGAGAGAGCAGAGGTTTCAGATCCTACAGGAGAAGCTGAAATTCCACAAACAGCACAGCACCAAACAGATCGCGGAGCTCAAGAACACCGTCGAGGAGCAGAGCGAAGCCATCGAGGAGCTCCAGGCTGAGAACGCTGATCTGCGACGGTTCAAAGAGAGAGCCGTGGCCAGTAGGAAGAGGGCCAAGCAGATCACGCGTGATCAGATAACAGCCCTCGAGGAGCAGAGCGAAGTCCTCGAGGAGCTCCGCACTGAGAACGCTGCTCTGAGAAGATGGCAGAAGGAGGCCAGTGAGTTAGCAAAGGAGTTGAGAGCGCAAAAGCGAGCCTCCGATGTGCTCAAGGATGTGAATGAGATGCTAGTGGAATGAACAATTTGTGGGTCGAAACGCAAACCACAAGGCCACGGCGGAACTGAGGCTGGAGGTAAAAAAAAAATTGCTGTTGCTCTGGGTTGAAAAGTGTGGCTAATGACTAATACTGTGACTTTGTCTTGTCAGGCTGACAGAGAGACAGGATGAGAGAGCAGAGGTTTCAGATCCTACAGGAGAAGCTGAAGTTCCAGAAACAGCACAGCACCAAACTGGCTCAAGAACACTGTCGAGGAGCAGAAGGAAACCATCGGGGAGCTCCAGACTGAGAACAATGATAATATATATATGTACACACACACACACACACACAATACTTCACAACTTCAACAATATACTTCAATTTCCAACTTGAGAGAGAGAGATCACTGGTTACGGTCAGAGCTCAAATCAACCGCAGCTGTGCTTCTCCTTTTATAGTGTCCTGCTTGGGCTTTAGGCTCCTCCCAACCTACATGACATTTCTCTAGGACTTAATTTTATAACTCCTGAACGGTAAGTGATACAGACTTGAAACCAACTCCTAGGGTGGGTTTTCTCATGTGCTGAACACGCTGGTCTTTGTCTCGTGTCGCTACGACCTTCTGTTCCCGAGATATAAAAAAAATGTTGAAACTGTGAAATAGTCCAAACTTTTTTTGAATGGGAGTCTATGGCAGCTATATCAAAGGAAGACACTAGGGGCGCCAAACTTGGCACACATGGGCAGTGGGAAGAGACGATCACGCACACCAAATTTGGTGGCTGTAACACTTTCCGTTCCCGAGATATAAAAAAAAAAGTTGTAACTTTTTACAATCTTCGAATCTTTTTTGAATGGGAGTCAATGGCACCTATATCAAAGGAAGACACTAGGGGCGCCAAACTTGGCACACATGGGCAGTGGGAAGAGACGATCACGCACACCAAATATGGTGGCTGTACCACTTTCCGTTCCCGAGATAAAAAAAAAAGTTGTAACTTTTTACAATTTTCGAATCTTTTTTGAATGGGAGTCTATGGCACCTATATCAAAGGAAGACACTAGGGGCGCCAAACATGGCACACATGGGCAGTGGGAAGAGACGATCACGCACACCAAATTCGGTGGCTGTACCACTCACGGTTCGGGAGTTATGAGAAAGTGTCTCTGTTAAAAATTACATATCCGTATCAATCGTTCCCCCAGAAAGCGTTTAGGAGCACGTTTCAGGCCATTTGGAGTGGATTGGTCCACATTTCTAGTGTTGTAAGCCGCTTTGGATAAAGTAAATGAATGGAATGGAATGTAGGTCTAACTAGGAGCTTTCGCTACAGCACTATGAGGGGTCGAAGTAACGAAAATCACATGATTAAAATCGATGTGATGAAAATGCTTGTGAATTGAAAACGAGTGATGAAAATGCATGTGAATTGAAAAACTGAGTGATAAACTGGCAAGTGATTTGATTAAAATGGTGGTGATTTGATAGAAACAGCCATTTTCATCATTTATCACCACTTTCTATCATTCAACATTGCCATTTATCATTTAAGGCCAGCCCCAGAAGGGTGGAAGTAACAAAAATTAACTGATGTGATGAAAATCAACGTGAATTGAAAAACACTGTGATGAAATAGCATGTGAACTCAAAAAGACAGTGATAAATTGTCAAGTGACTTGATAAATTCAGAGGAGATTGGATTAATTAGCTCAGTGATTTATCATTTACCTGAGTAGTTTTTGTTACTTCCTCCCTTTTATCATTTACCTGAGTAATTTTTGTCAAGCCCAATTAGTGTTATTAGTTACACCTGTATTGACCCTATGACACATCTAAATAGTTGCTCAAACAGTTCTTCCTCCAAATTTCCGGCTGCTTGTGCCTGCTTTTGTCCAATGTATGTTGCTGGGGGAAAAAAAGCATATTGGAAAGGAGAGAAGAAGGGAGGATGAGATTAAAAGAGAAAGGAGAAGAGAGGAGGAAGTCAATTGATAGTATGTGGCAGTCTTTTATGTTTTTAGTGGCTGGGCTTAGCTTGTGGTTGCAGCACTGCCCCTGTTTTTATCCCATTTTTGGCGCTAGTGCAGGTTGCAGTGCTAAAAGTGTTCTTACTGGACCATTTAATTTGATAAATGCACTGATGTAGTGGTAAATAAAAAAACAGTTCAACTATGATCTCTGGTTGCTGATCATCATAAGCATTAGAACCACCAATATAAGCAAAGATCTATTAAATTTCCCCTTAGAAGACCCTTTCCCCCAGATAACTTACATCAGTTTGATACTACTTATTATGATGTATACTTTGAATTTACCTTATAAACATTTAGAACAGCCTAAAAAACGTGGTGAACTCTATTTCTGCAAATCAAAAGGTGGGTTAACTGTTTTCAGGTAGGTTTACCCTCTGCTACATCACTAGAGAAAAGTGCTAGATTGTATGTTTTGGGGTGAAAATTCAGGTTAGTTCTATCTTTTAAAAAAAAGCATCCATGAGTATAGATGCAACAGTGGAGTGTGGTGTTAAAGCTGCCAAGATTGGTGGTTCAACTCTTGTCACAGCCAGTAGCAGAGACTGTCCACTAGACAGCGATAGTGATTCTGATCAGAGTGACACAGCAAGGATCTAGAGCATCACCTAGTGGGAAAGTAGGGCTATTACAACTTTGACAATGAGAGTCATGTAAGGGAACACACATATACACACACACACACACATACATACAAATCTGAGAAATTTAAACATTTGAATCGTTTCATTCCCATTCATTCTCTGATAAGTTGTTCCATTGTGTTCTAATCCTGCTGACTGTTATGAAGTATGCTGAGCTAATATCAGGGTTAAAATGGAGTAAGAATACATGCATGTTGTATGTAGTATGTTGCACAGGCACTGCATGTTATGTAATACAGTAACTATAAAAGGCGTCCCTCACTGTACAAGTCTTTTTTACTGTTGATAAAAGTATCAAAAGTAGATTTATGAACGTTCTGGTCCATGGAATACAACAAATCAGCCATTCTACTCAGTAGCTGCTCTCTAAGAATTGTATTAGTGTTAGAAGGGGAGGTTTGGTGCTGGTAGATTTTCTGTTGTTTACAATGGCTGATTAGGTGTTTGATTTTCTGTTTTGCAGTGGACTACAGAGGGAGCTAGAGCTTCTGTCTACATCCTCACACACCTACTGTAAGTGTCTGTCAGAAACTGTTCTGGGTTCATATAATATACATTTGTGACTGGCAGGTTTCACAGGCAACCAGTGTGTTAGAAAAGTTTAGTAGAAAAAAATATATACTTTGGGCACTAAAGCTGATAAATTATGATGAAAAATCAAAAAATTAAGTTCCCTGTATGAACAGTGTAGCTGTACACTGCTAGGCTTCCTTCCTTCCTGCCTCCCAAGTTCTTTTAACCTTTATCCAGAGAAAGATCACCAGGCTCTTTTTCAGCAACACACACATTCAGTGGTAATGTCCTTTTCCACTGACAAATGAAGTGTTGAGACCAAGGAAAATTGCATATCTGTCACTGCTGATAACAACATGGCACATATGTGTTTGAAACTCTTTTGAATGTTAATAAAAGCTGTATTTTAAATAAAACAAATAATGCATTGTAACATGTCTTACATGTTTTTTTCTTAAGTTCGATGCCTTTGTGCCATATAGAGCTCACAGCGCTATAGGGCTCAGTTATGAATCATGACCTATTCAAAGGCTATTAGGCGACATGAAAACACACCGGACTCACACATTCCTTCCCTCTCTCTCTGACTCACTCTTTCTTTCATCAATCCATTCATTTTGGTTTCCTCTTCTCCCACCATGTGTGTATAAATACGTGTGTGTGTGTGTGCATCCGGGTACAGTCAAAGTGATGCATGTACACACACTTACACACACATGTGCAGACAAGAGAGTGGTGAATGTGATATTTCCTCCTGGATAGGACTGGTAAATGTATGAGTGTGCCAGCTATTATCTGAGGAAAGCTAAACGCACACTCATGCATTCAAATTACCTTAGACTGTGTGTGTGTGTGTGTGAGAGAGAGGAGGGAGAGAGAGAGAGTTACACAAGCTTGCAGACACACACTCAGAGGGCTTTTTCTATTGTCTAAGAACAGATTTAGCAGATATGTGTGTGTGTGGGGGGGGGGACATTGCCACTGACTTCACAGCATCTCACCGATTTAGCGGAAGAAAAACAGAGACACAGGAAATTATGTTTTTGGTTTCTGTATGTGATGAAAGACCTCAGACACAAACTATAAATGTCTTCACAGGAACTAAAGGATTTAAACTGTATGGTATGCATTAGTGCAGTGATTCTCAACCTTTTTCATATCCAGTACCGCTAATTTAGTCCACATTAGGGCCACGGACCCCCATTTGATGAGATTTTGTCTTGTCGGACCAAAATCTGAGAATATTTGTATTGTTAGATATGATTTTGTCCAGAATTCCATGACTGTCTGTCTTGTAGGTAGAGAGATAACAGTGAAACAGTGAAACATAGTCATTCTTCTACATTCTCTCTAACTTATTGTAAATTAAATTTTAATAATTCAGCAATTTTCTGTGGACCCCCTGGAACCCCCTCAAGGACCCCTGGTGGTCCCTGGACCCCACATTGAGAACCACTGCATTAGTGTA
Source organism: Centroberyx affinis (assembly GCF_046629955.1). NCBI lineage: Eukaryota > Metazoa > Chordata > Actinopteri > Beryciformes > Berycidae > Centroberyx > Centroberyx affinis. The sequence goes on from NW_027281418.1 coordinate 145,594, forward strand.
TATGTATACTTCAATCAGGAGAGACTAGGATGAATGCTCAAATGAAAAACTTTATTCATGACATGAAACATGATGGAAACTTTGGCGTAAGCTCCATGGAGGAACTCCTCCCATTTGTGAAGTTAGGAGTACATCCGGGATGTACACAGGAATTAGGACGTCCCCCTGGGGAGTTCCTCTGCAGCCTGGACATTGGTGGTGATGGGCTGGAGGAGGGACGAAGGTAAGCACAGCTACTGGAATGACAGCAGCATACAGCATAGTTCTGTGAGTAGCACAATAGCATTGTAGGTGACGTGTTTATATTCTCGTTACTTTGGCTATTGACTCTCTGAAAAAGAGAGGGAAGTGACGGCTAACTCTGATTGGTTCTCTGGAAAAAAGGGGGAGAGAGTTTCTCTGAAGAGAAAGCATAAATGAATGAATGCTTTAGGTAGTCTTACTGATTGAAATTGCGTAATACTTCACATTTGTTTGTGTGTGTGTGTGTTGAGGCAAGCAAAATTAACTTCACAAAACGTAGCATGACTTAGTGAATATCACATGACAAGCATCTCAACACAATATGTCTACATAAGAAAAGTAAAGATATGAGCTATTATAGAGAATACTGTGTGCTATCTATTAACTATTAACAAAAAAAAAAGCCACCTATTTGGTGTTTTGCTGATTAAAGGGTGGGCTTTTTTCACATTAGGATAAAGAAAATGTATGAATATAACTTATAATAATAACAATAATAAAATTTTTCTGCATAATATTTCATTTCCCCATCAAGGTTATTTCTTGTCTTGATGGAAACTAGTGGCTACTATCACTCAACATAGTGTACACTAAAGTGTTAGCATGGAGCCTACTATCATCAAAATAGTGTACGCTAAAGCGTTAGCATGGAGCCTACTATCATCAACATAGTGTACGCTAAAGCGTTAGCATGGAGCCTAACACTCAACATAGTGTATGCTAAAGCGTTAGCATGGAGCCTAACACTCAACATAGTGTACGGTAAAGCGTTAGCATGGAGCCTATCACTCAACATAGTGTATGCTAAAGCGATAGCATGGAGCCTACTATCATCAACATAGTGTACGCTAAAGCGTTAGCATGGAGCCTAACACTCAACATAGTGTACGCTAAAGCGTTAGCATGGAGCCTAACACTCAACATAGTGTACGTTAAAGCGTTAGCATGGAGCCTATCACTCAACATAGTGTATGCTAAAGCGATAGCATAGAGCCTAACACTCAACACAGTGTACGCTAAAGTGTTAGCATGAAGCCTATCACTCAACATAGTGTATGCTAAAGTGTTAGCATGAAGCACCTGAGCCAGTGATCTACCAGGGACACATGGATGATTTAGGTTTCTATGTTCTCATCATTCAACAGCAAAATTAACCAACAGACTATCTCCCAAAAATGTAGTGCATTCCTTTGAATAAATGGGCTTGTGACTGAAAAGTCACCAGTTTGAATCCCTGAATACCACTGTAGTACTTATGTAGGATAAGTGCAGGATGGAGGATTCCTGGCAAGGCTACCACTCTATTTCTATGTCACTGTGCAACAGAGAGAACCTAAGGCAATGCTAATTATTATTTTTGACTCACAACATTGAATGTGAGTGTGAGTGTAACAGAGTGAATGAAACCAGTGCATGACCTCTGGCTAACCAAAAAATGTGCACACATACACAAACGTGAACATGTGGAGGAGTCTTTGAGTGGAAGACAAGCATGAAGCTGATCTGACACTGTATCAATACACCTGCCCCAGATGCCCTTGTGTGTGTGTGGGTGTGTGGGTGTGTGAGTGTGTGCGTGTGTGTGTGTGTGGTTGTATATGTGTGGTATGAGCAACTGCCATCTGTATTGCTGCTATATGGTTGGATACAAATGAACCATGTAATGGGCGGACACATACACACACAATATCATCAGAGTATCTGATTACGTGATGTTGTGTCGGTGGTGGGATGTTTGGCTTTTAACTTTTTATTTACCCAGGGATGATATTTTTTTTAACCTTTATTCATCCAGGGAAAGTTGACTGAGCACACTTGCTGTTTTTCTGCAGCACCGTCCTTCAAACTAGAACATAGATATATTACTGTACATATATTCATACCTGGGATCTGCCCTATGTATCTTGCTAAAGGGAAAATTCTCAGCTCTCATTTCCTTCCATGAAGCATGGGCACTAACCCTAACCCATTTACCCTCCGTTACTACTTACTCTAAGTGTCTTTTTTATTATACAATGTTAAGCAGTAAATCATCTCTTATTTTGCACTTCATAACATATAATATTTCATAAAGCTGCTGTATATGAGTTGCTAAATAACAGAATATTTACTATTTAACAGCACATGAAGTGTTTCATTCCAAAATTCTATGAATCATTGTGGGAATTGGGTCATTACTTCATGTTCATTATTCAGTATCTCTAAAAAAAAAAAAAGGGTAACACTTTATAATAACCATCATTAATAAATGGTAAATTGATAGTTAATTAAACTTTAGTTAATAGTTATTTTACTGTTAACAAACAATGAAATGATCATCAATGTTTACTAATTATTAGTAATGCTATAATTTATGTTATTTTATCATTCGTTTGTGTAATATAAAATCATTTGTTTATAAATGATATATTGTATCATAGCTTTTTACCCTTTTTACCGTCTCTTATCAGCTATGATACAATATATCATTTATAAACAAATGATTTTATATTACACAAACTAATGATAAAATAACATAAATTATAGCATTACTAATAATAAGTAAACATTATTAATGATCATTTCATTGTTTGTTAACAGTAAAATAACTATTAACTAAAGTTTAATTAACTATCAATTTACCATTTATTAATGATGGTTATTATAAAGTGTTACCAAAAAAAGTATATAAAAGTATATAAAAGTGTTATCTTCATGTCAACAAAGATGTTGGTCGCTGTTTTATTCTATAAATCAACTACCACAGAGCTGCTTTGTGCTGCAGCAGAAGAGGAGAAAATGCATATCAAATATGTAATTCATGATAATTAAATAATAATAATAATAATAATTCTGATATTTCTGATATTTTATTAAGGTGAACCAGTGGAGACACCAGACACTGCTGGAGAGATGCTCTCCAATACAATCAGAACCTCAGAATTTTTTTTTTTTTACTTCCATCTTTCATTAAGAAGGAAATGAGATTGTATTGCTTTTTAACAATGAACACAAAGCCACTAAATTGTGAACCAGCTCCTGTATACAAGTAGTCAGAATCTGTGCAGCACAATATGGAGGCACTGCAGCCGCTTAGCTCACTCAATAAATACTTCACTTCTAATCACCAAAGGGTTTTGACCCTTGGCATGATCAGTCACCACACACACACACACAGAGTACACAGAGGTCTGTAATGATTTCATCGTGTAGCAGGATATCCTACCAAGACTATATAAACACTAAGAGAGGGTCCAAGGGTCTCCCCTTACTCCCCCCCCCCCTCTCTCTGTCAAACCCCCTCTCTTTCTTCCTCCCATCATTTAATCTGCCTTCAGCTCCACTGAGGAATCAAGCTTTTAGATAGGTGTACAGGAAGACAGTGGCTGGATAGAGTCCTGCTTGAAGCTCATTGGCTTTCGCTTTACTGCCAAGTAAAGGTTTTTGTGCTAGGTGTATGTTTAGCAGAAGATACAAGAAGGTATTCCATCATTTTAAAAGCACCGCAGTACACTAAATTAGTTTCACACAGAGGTGAAACGGCTACCAGTGTTCTCGTTGCACAGTGGTATGTTAATCAAATCAAGTCTCTCAAATTATAAATGAAGTCAAATGAAGTCGATCAAAAAGTCTAGATATTCATTTAATGAAAGCCTAACTCCTAAAGGGAAAATTCACTCCAAAACAGAATTCATATATAACCGATTATTCCTGCAATCTTCGTCAGTTAACATAAACAACTCTTTCCCAAAAATAGGAACCAGAAAACTCAGACGAATCTGTGATGTTATCAAGTGTGTGTGTGTGTGTGTGTGTGTGTGTGTGTGTGTGTGTGTGTAGCTGCATAGGGACTTGGTTGCATCAGACAGCATAGTTCTAGGAGTTCAGGTTTGTATTGGCCCATAGTGTGAATAAATTACTGAGAGGTTCCATTTGTGCCAGGGAATCAACTTCCACTCTGCCAGACGGACAGGGCCTCACACACTTCCTCTGAGTGTGTGTGTGTGTAGTGTCTCACTGTGTGTGTGTGTCGGCCCCCACTTGGCCCAACACCTCCAGACGGACAGGATATTGATGTCAGTTCCATTTTCATGGGGATACCTTGACATCATTGATTATTTGAATTCTGTTTTGGTTTTCTGTCTATTTTTCTTTAGCACAGACTTCATCACAACGTGGGTGAGTTGCTGTTCAATTAACCAACAAAGGGTTTGCCAGCATTCAATAATGGGTTAACAACAGAGTAAAATTCTACAGTTTTACCTTATGTGACTGAGAATAAGCTTCAATTCCAAGATCATCGCCACAGGCAAGCAAGAGTAGAGAGGTCAAAGGTCAGAGGTCACAGCACGCAAATAATGTTCTTATGACCAGAGAACAATCATGTAAGAGCAAAGTGCTAGGAAGAGAAATAGAATAAGAACTAATGAGAGAGATAGAAAGGATGTTTTGTCACTAAATGTCACTGGATTAGCCCTGAAAGAGCTTTAGACAGACACAGACAGAAACAACAGACAGACAGACAGACAGAAATGACAGACGAGGACAGAAACAGAAAGGTAGAAAACAGATAGAAACAGAAAAAAAGATTCCCAAGCTGTCTGGCAGTCAGACAGTTTAGAAGAACAATGTTAACACACAGTGCATGAAAGTGGACAGAGGTAGAGAAGTTACGTGACATATGTTTTATGAGATTAGTGTCCAGTGAATACTAAAAGGAAAGGTGCAAAACAGGGGTGATGACCTCAACTTCTCAATTTCCCCATAAAATAATTAGATCAACTGCATCTTACCATGTTCATTACATGCAATTACAATGTTTAGGTCAAACATATCTAAACTACACTGACCCAGCGTGATTTGTCCCAAAGTCAAACATCTATTACACTGACCCAGTGTGTTTTCCCCCAAATCAAACATATATATTACATTGATCCAATGTGATTTGGATTGTTTATTAAATTTTAAATTGTTTCCTGGATGCATTTCTTTCAGGTTTGTTGCATTCATTGTTTTTACATTACCTAAACCAAAATTATCATGTTCATAATATGACAACTCAAATGGCATTTTAATTTGTTTATTGCAATGCTTTTGAGTGCAACTGACAAATTTCAACCAGGATAAAGAGACAGAGAGAAACACAGAGAGAAACACAGAGAGAGAGAGAGATTTTTCACATTTAGGCACGTGTTCCATCAAGCTTAAAAAATGAATAAATAAAAGACATGATTCTGCAATGGCACTTGAGTTAAACAAAAGACATTCACATTTTTAACAGCCTGTCAGGTGTTGTAACATCTCCTGTCTGACAGTTTGTGTCCATCAGTTCAAAAAGAGTTTCTCAAACACCGGTTGGGTGGCTCAGATCCAGAGCAGAAATCAAACCAAGAAGCATGGTACAGACACTGGGAAGGTGGCTGAGTGCCGTCACTCCCCCAGTGACTACTCCCACATCTTGGGGATGTTGCTCCACACCTGCACCCTCTCTCTGGACCACATAGATCCCCAGGACCATCTGCTCCTTCTCTCTCTCCACCAGGTCACGGTCGACAGAGCTGCTGTGCGCAGGTCAAATGTCTGCAAGACAAACAGTATTAACTTACTGAATAAGAGATGAGGTACATAAGAGGTATTTTTTAATTTCTTTTGTGCATGTGGGTTCATATCATGGAGCCTCATTTGGAAGCGAATGGTGCTTATTTGAGCATTCCAATCTGAATGAGCAATATAATGCACAGATAATAATAATAAGTTTATTTGTACAGCACTTTTCAAGCATAGAGCACAGGGAATAAAATACAGAATCACAAAAAACTGTAAACACAACTCACTGCTTTACACTCAGTTTGCAATTTACACACTTCTAGTAACACTGTAAACTTATGGCCAGATAGCCTATTTTTTTCTGTTCTGTTCTGTTTCTAGCACAAATGTTTTTGTTTTCTTCTACAGTGTTACTGTAGAACATTTTGAGAAAAAAAAAAAAACTTTTCCCCCTTATTTGTATTGATAGTGTGCTATGTTTGGAATACACATCCATACTTTACACATTTGGATACCTGTGTGTATGTGTGTTTACTACATGTATGACAAAACTTTATTGCAAACTGCTATGCCCTGTACACAGAAAAAGCAAAAGCCACAAGTGTTTTCCATTTACACTATCAGTGCGTAGTTGGTGCTTCGTGTGCTTATTCAAATGATGGTTTGTGTGTACTGTATTGATGCAAAAACACAATTTTTAAAAGAGTTTGAAGAGTTTTGCAAGAATTGTTTGCTTTTGCAAGAGATGTATATAATGTTTTGCTGGTTTGGTGTAAGGTTTTGTGGTTAGTATGTTGAGTTTTGCAAAAATAGCCTATAGTTTCAAAGATAGTGCCTAAGCAATCAGAAAAAACTGTAATACAATTTTAAAATTAAAATAGTCACAGGTCACAGCGAAACAGATGTGATTTGTTTCGCAATAGCAAAAGTAATTGTCTCATTAAGATCCACCATTTTTTTCCATTTTTGATTCAAACTCTGCAATGATTTACAGCACTCCCCAAAGGATAGAAATTATATATTACAGGGTTCAACAATAACGAGTAAAAACTCACGTTGGGACAGTAAACTTGCTACCTGCCTCTTCACTTGTCATTGTGGGACATGTAACCTTCAGCGGGAGAAAAATCTGACTGGTAACCGGCGACAATTTTCCATAGGTACGTTTATTTTAGCCATTGCTTTTATGCACGGTTTGTCCTTAAGGGCTTCCGTCACCCAGTAGCTTTGCTGTGTGTTTACAAATGTGCGGTTTCTGTCGCCCTCTAGTGGTCAGAAAAGATCCCTTAGTGTAGCTTTAAGGTAGGCTACAATTGTAGAAACACGGGACAAAAGCAAAACAAACACAGAACAGTATAGCACTGTTTATATTTTGAAGTTTTGTTAACTTTGACACTGATATCGGGTAGTGTAGACTTATAACACATTCCATTCAGTTTCAATGTAGACTTACAAATTAACTTCCGACTGTATAAGAATCACTAGGCTTGGGCTGGAGTGAGAAATCGGTCCAGTATCCATCAAAGTATTTGCCAAAACCGGTAATATCGACTGTTAACCACAAGAGGGCGTACTACAATATGTTAATGTTATGTTAAAAAAAATGGACTACATCACCCCAGCCCTCCCCCTCCCTCCCACCTACACATAACAATGGATTCTCTGCAGGAGGGACTTGAGGAAAAGCCTCAAAGGAATTTGGAAGAGGTACTTGGAGATTCAATTTTCCTAGACGTCTTACCCCAGGACCTCAATTCCCACACAGTGGAGCAGGAATGGAAACAACCACCCACCGCTTATGGAAAACAAACTAAGTATTCCTTGTTGGATATGGACTTGTGTGTGGAGACTGAATTATGCCAGCCACTCATTCCTTCAAACTTTCCACCACAGGGTGGTGCTGTTGTTCTTAATGGCCATGTTGGGAAGTCACAAGGGCAAGTTACATTTATGGAGGATCCTGTGTATTCAGCTGAGGAGGACAAGTTACAAGCACTTGCTGAGGCACAGATAATGCACACGGAGGAACTCAAAAGTACAATAGCAGTTTCATTAAAGGAGGTCACCAAACATTATGAACAACAATTCCAACAGTTGAAGCAAACACTGGAAAACCAGCTCACTTACTTGAGAAATCAGTTCCCAGCAAATCTAAACTGGCGATTGTCTCATCATCATACTGAAATATTAACAACACAATGACTCAGGAAATGGTGACAATAAAACAACAAACACTTAACATGACAGTCCTGCCTTGTGTTCCTATCCAAGCAGTTCCAGACAGGGACCAAACGGTGGAGACCCAGAGACAGCGCCTTCAATCAACCATGAAGGCCGGTATGGTGGACAGAGTTCTAGTGTCGCCTGTGACTTCTCCTGTCACAATGGACGTCAGGGGACGGACCATGGGTAAATGTCCTGTTAAGTTACAGTTTCCGCCATTTGGAAGGTTAGAGGATGACCCAGATCTACTACAATATCTTGAGAAATGCAATGATTTTATGGCTTAAATCCCTTAACTTAGAGTTAATGGCCTTGTTACCCATGTTGCTTGAACCCTATTTTTCCTTTTGCCTGAACTGAACTGAGAGGAATTTTTGAATTGATTTTTTTCTTTTGAATGAACTAAACTGAATTCAACTGATTGTTGGTTGATCAATTAAGTTTATGCACATCTCACTCCTTCAGTATATTAAGCTGTACGCACATTAAATATTGGTGCTCAAATTGTAATGATTTGTCTGGGTATTGAATTGCTGAGATTGTGATTATATTTCATACACCTTTTGTAGGGTTTGACTAAACTGGGACCTATGTTGACCCTGTATAATATTTAGAATATTATTTCAAATAATTTCTTCACACTGCGTGAGGCATCACCCCCCAATTATAACTTTCTGTACTCTGCAAGGCAGGGTAAACGAGGTGGGGGAGTAGCAGCCATTTTCTCTGATTCTTTAAACTGTCTTCAGGTCTCACTTGGAGAGTACCAGAGCTTTGAACATCTTGCTGTCAACCTACAGTGAGACATGTCAGTCCTGCTTCTGATAATGTACCGACCACCTGAATACAACTCTGAATTCATGAGTGATTTTGCAGATCTGCTATCAAATATCTGTATTGACTACACCAAAGTAATTATTTCTGGTGATTTCAACATTCACATCGATAATTCCACAGTGTCCACCACAGTCTATTTTAATGAGTTATTGAAGTCGTTTGACTTGACCCAACATGTTAAGGAGCCAACTGCAATAAAGTATAAAAAAAAAAAAAAAAAAAAAAAATGTGTGGCTTATCCTAGTTTTCATATGGATGTCTTAAAAATGGCTGCCACTCTTCTTCTACACCTCTTCCCTGTGCGGCGAGCCCCCAACGGGGCTAACGTTTTTCAGCTCACAGGGAAGTAGAAGAGTGGCAGCCATTTTTAAGACATCCATATGAGAACAACTAGGAAAAGCCACACAAAGGTGAGATTTTATACTTTATTGCAAGTACTTTTAAACAATATGTTTTACTTGTGTAACAGAAAAGCGTTCAAGGACGTCAGAACGTTGTCAGATTGGCAAAATTCGGTGTGGAAACCTTGCCCTCATGAAGTCAAAGTGCAGCACAGAATGTTTTCAGAACGGTTTTGAATGGAACGACTCAGGACTGGCACCCACACAGCGTACTGCCAGTCCCAACGGGGCCGAGCTGATACTAAGTGACTGTTTCAACGAGTTTGCGCTGGTCCGCAGTCATTTGAACAAATGATTTTCCTCAGTAACATCTCAGGATATTGTAGACTAGACTAGACTCTTAAATGAAATGCAAGCAACTTCCTCATGGTTGATTCATTGTAGATGTTTTTTTGGGTCTTCCCTTTACACGCATGTGACCAGCAGAAGTCACCAGTGAGCGGTGTTTGGAGCGTTTCCACACAGTGAATCTTTTTCCCAAGCAATTGGTTCAAAGCTTCAGAAAGCCTTGTTTGTCCCATCACTAGTCTACAGTGGCCTACGGTGCTTAAGACGCCACACCTTAGACGTATGTATAGTCTGTTTCACACTAAATGAACTCTTATCCATTTCAAATTCAACTGAAGAATTATGAAGAGAGGATAAAAGAGTTGGCGACTGATGGAGGAGAAGAAAGACCGGAACCAGCAGAAGACTCAGAGAATCACGAATGAGAGGAGAGAAAAAGAGGAGAGGAAGAGAGAACGAGAGGAGAGAGAAAGGGAGGCCAGGGAGAAGAGAGAACGAGAGGAGAGAGAAAAAGAGAGGGAGGAGGAGCAGAGAGAACAAGAGGAGAGACGTAACACAGGACTGGTGGAAAGCTGCAAGAGAGAGGAGGAGGAGGAGAAGAAGATCAGCAGCAGCCAGTCAGAGCCGGAGGGCAGGGGAGATGTTCAGGAGGCCGGTCAACAGAAGGAGACTGAGGAAGAGGAGAAGGCCCTGAACCCCGAGCCCGAGAGGAAGGTGTTGATGCTGCAACAGCAGAAGAGAATCAAAGGCAGGTTAGAGAGGCAGAGGAAGATGGGGCTGGAGCCTCCACCTCATATTAAGAAGGTGGTGGAGGAGAGGATGAAGGAGCAGCAGCGGAAGGAAGAAGAGGAGAGGCTGGAGCGCGAGAGGAAGCTGAAGGAGGAGGAGACGCAGAGAGACCTGGAGCAGAGGCGACAGAAGCAGGAGCGGAGAAACAGAATGTTCGCCGAGGAAGAGGCGCGGGGGAGAAAGGCCCTGCTGGAGGCGAGGGAGGCGGAGAGGAAGGAGACGGAGGCGAGAGAAAGAGAGGAGGAGAGGAAGAGGAAGGAGATGGAGAGACGGGAGAGGGAAAAAGAGGAGAGGGAGAGGCAGGAGAGAGAGAGACAGGAGAGGGAAAAAGAGGAGAGGGAGAGGCAGGAGAGACAGAGACAGGAGAGAGAAAAAGAGGAGAGAGAAAGACAGGAGAAGCAGGAGAGAGAGAGACAGGAGAATGAAGTTCTTTTGAAAGCAACGCAATGTTTCAACACTAAGGTCTTCCCAAGGTCCAAATGAAGCATTATGAATGGAGCTGAATGTGCTGCTGAAACAGACAACATGTGTTCTATAACTAGCCCACAACATACATAACTTTCACTTGGGGACAAACATGTGACTTAACTCTTGTTCTGCTTTTGTCTTTTTTTTAGATCCACATTGCGAAGGTCACAAGAAGAAAATCAGCAGGGCGCGGGATAAGAGGATGGAACTGCTGTTAAAAGAAGAGAAAAGGAGTAAGAAGGAGAGTGAGTGGAGAGCAAAACAGAGGAAGAAGGCGCTGATGGAATATGAGAAAGAAAAGGATATGAATATAGGCGCCTGAGCAATGGAGCAAGTGGAGCAAATGCATCCCCATTATTCAATTAGGGGAGCAAAGTTATGGTTTTGCTTCCCCACTTTTTGTCTTTTTAAAAATAAACGTATCATCATACAGTCCCCGCAATCAGGTGATTACATTTAAGCAGCCTATATCAATGATCATTTTGCTATTTTCAGCAACTGACAAAAACAAGTAATAAAAAAATCACATTTTTGGACCACCCTTTGAGTTGGTTCAGTCAAACCCGTCGCTGATCGTTTGCCACAGCATGCTTTGGCTGTCAATCACAGTCTGTCAATGAATCCACACAGGAGTCTGTTACAAAGGTAAGAAACATGCCATTTAGCTTAACTGCGATCATTGACTGAAAATAGAACATAGGAAAAGATAGGCTAGCGTATGTTGAATGAACCTGCTTGGCCCACTGACTCCAGCCAAACTTTAAACTAGCTAAAAGTAGGACTGAACTGTTGCTGAAATGCAGAACCGATTTGCGAGTCAACGTTAGCTAACTTTGCCAATCAAACTTGTTTAATATCATCGGAAGGTAGGTGCGCTCTCTCCAGCACCAAACAAGCAGCAAACCGGGTAGTTACTTTGGTAATGGCCGAAAAAACTCCTCAAATACCGTCACACACACATGATAGACGGTGAATTAACAGTGTTATGAGTTGGTGTTTAATTCGGCGTGTATCTGATCCCCCAACCAGCACTTATTTCAGTGAGAAATCAAATTTTTGAAACGGTTCTCATTCCCACGGTCTTCTCCCACTAAAATAGCGCAGCTAACCAACGGAGGCTGGTAGCGAGGTGAGCTGACAAAATCCAAAATGTAAAGTTTGTACGGAAATACAGTTTATCTTTATAAGTTATATTGATGCCGAATTGACAAGAAGACGGTCTACATATGACGCCTTTTATCTTGTGTGTCTAGAGTTATGTGTTTTTACGGACACGTAAGGAATTGTTAATGTCATATTTCTTAAAGGGAGTTTGGCGTAATATTTTCCCCGGAGAGCACAGGGAGCTTCAGTTTAATTCAAACTGCTAATATGTATATTTTTTAACATTTTGTCACCACTACAGAAACACTAGGTAACTGCGAAAGTATGATAAGGTTGTCTGACGTTGACTGCTGTTAGTTATTGGTTTGATTAATGGTTTAATAATGTATGTTTGTATTGATTACTGACGGTGGCTGATCAGGCTAATTATCAGCTAATTGTACTCAGTTTGGCTGTTGCTTGACTTAATCCAAGAGGTTAGGTGGTGTAGAAATGCAGGAAATTTGTTTTAAATTACAATTTTTTTGGGGGAGGGAGGACCCCCAGACCCCTCTGCCAATTGTGTATCTTTTTCCAAGTTTGCTCCCCCATTTTAAAACATAACCAGGTGCCCATGTGAATACTGCATACTACACTGAGGATTCAGTGTACAAGTACCAGCCACTGCGTAATGATGACATGGCAGTGTGCTATTTTGGAAGATAGCTAGACAGTAGATTGTAGCGTCCTGGGCAGAGCAGTGACATTTGACATGGACAGAAGATTACATGCTACTCAACATGTTAAGCAACAGTATAGCACAGATCTATGGCATCTGACATACAGTTGATGTATTATTAATATGACTGAGATGAGGAGTGTGGGTGTCCTGTGAACAGAGACTCATGCTCTTCCCCAAGTTGGACGAACATGTTCATGATGCTTAGGCTATTCAAAAGCCTGAGATGAGGAGTGTCGGTGTCCTGTGAACAGAGACTCATGCTCTTCCCCAAGTTGGATAAATGTAAGCATTTGTTCTTCTGTCCCTGCACAGTAAACACGGCAAGATCTACAGTTCTGGCCATTCTTGCCACCATAGTATACATATTAGTAGTACATAGTACCTAGTATACATACTATGCAGTGGAAACAGACTATATACTAATTTAACATCAAACTTAGTATATTAAGTATACGGTTTCAAACACATGGCAGGTTCCTGCCACAGCGCCATCCCTCAGGTATTTGCAACCCTCGACCATTCTGCTCTGCCACAGTACTCCATCCATTCCTGAGATGTCAGTCACCTGACAATATCATCTGAAACCTGTGGATGACAAACCATCTTCCCTGCTATGTCTTCAACACCAATCAACGGCCACATCAGGACTGGATTTCCTCAGCCAAATATCCAGTATAATCCACTATGTGTTGCTTTTGATTCATTAATAAAGGCATTAATTAATTCATTAATATTTCCATATTTCTGTCCATTTGCACTACTCTGTAGGCCGACAGTTTGCACAATTCTTATCTGTGTTCTTGCACATGAAGATGCTACTTCATCTGTAAATATGATCTGGTAATGAGAACAGCTAATAGTGTACATTTGCACATCTGGAAACATTTCTGTATACAGGCTACGTCCATCTGTAAATGTGATCAGGTGAATATCTAACAATGCACATCATGACATATCTTAGTTAACCTGTGTTTAATGAATATTTAATTTTTCCACACCTAAACCTCCTTAATTTACCTTGGCTTTCAATGAATATTCTTGGTTCAGGATCAAATACACATTTTCATGAAATTATGTTCATTTCTTTGAAAACGTAAGATCAGGAACAAAGAAACAGAAATCACCACTTTATACACATTTTAGCTATATCAGAAAAAACATTTTTCTTTGACATATAACACAACTACAGTAACTCTACAAGGGTGCAACATTCATAGTAAGAACAGAAATTGTTAATTTGCCCAGTGGTTGGTGAGGTAACAATCTGGTTTGGCTACACATTGGTGACTTTACTGTAAATGAGAGGGACTACAGGTATATCTACTGATGTTCTTCCAATAGGATAACTTATGTTGTGACAGGTGTTGCTTCCTTCCTATACCTGACTGTATGTGTACAACTTGTGCATCTGTGAGGCATTTAGAATCGCTGCCACAGTATAATTCAACGCTGACTAAGGTCTGTGACTGGGAGAAAACCTATAAATTTGGTGGGAGCTATAGATAGCAATAGTAACAGCAAGAGTTGCAGTCAAGAAAAAGCGACAGTCACACCCCTCACTCAAAACGCAACACGTCTTGTAGCTGCATTGCATTCTGGTCTATTGAGGCTACTGTCGGTGGAGAAATTGGTCTCTCTGCCTCTTCTATGATGGATTTCCTGTATGATGAAGATCGGTGCAAAATGGTGAGTCTAGTAAGAAGCCCTTGCTGCTTGATTCAGAGGGAGTGACCCCAAAACCTGATGTTTACCGATGATGTTTTAGATTGTTAAAAATGTTCTCCTATCAAACTCCCTTGTAACTGTGCTGGAAGTATCTCAATGTGACGTCACGTCGTCTGTGTTTGGCCACCTATCCATGGTAATAAGAAAAATACACCTCCAAGCATAAAATGTGGTTTTAGAGTGTATTTTTCCTTTAAAGCTTCAATGTACAACTTTTTCACATCAAATAGCATATACAGTATTATACAATATCAATCTGTGTCTGTCTGTGACCCAGTGCTTAAATCCCTGTTTGCCTGAAATTGGCTTTTCAATGATGTTGGGAACGTTTTGTGGTGTAAACCATCAGCTTTTCACTCTTTCCACCATCTGCCAGAAACAGGAGAACAGCGCCCTCTTCCTGTTTTGTGCTGTACAGCAATCTCCCTTTGTGCCATAAAGCAATGCAGCAGATTTCCTGCCACATCCAACCCGGTTGCACACAATGTGAAATGCAGTGTCGAGGCTGCCAGTCTTCTTGGCAACACGTGAGCTTAGAATTATAAGGTTCTATCTGCCTTCAGGATAGTTCTGAGATATTGAGCTTCAAAGTTTTCAGCATCTATTTAGTTAAATGGAGATGGGTCCTTTTGTTTCAGAAATTAAAGACTCAAAAATCCAAAAATAACACCACACATATGTCAACAGGCACTCATAGAATAGGTTCATGTGACTAACTCAATTTTGACAAAAAGGTCAGATAGAACCTTATAATACCAAGGTTGGTCTCATTTTACTCATGTTTCAAATTTAATGTGGTAATGATTTATTGAGGTTAAAATGCTACATCTAGCACCTTTGAGTGAAGCACACTGAATTTGCCTTGTGTATGAAATGTGCTATAAAAATAAAGAAGCTCTTATCCAGAGTAACTTATGATAAGTGCACACAGTGGAAGACTGACCCAATTAGAACTATTAATTTTACTACCCAGAAACAACTCAAAGATCTCTAGGAGTTTTCTGGCCCACATGAAGATCCACCAGCTAGTCCTGACCATGTCGCTGCACCGGCCAGAACCTACTGGCCTATTGTTTGTGTACGGCCGCGCCAACTGGCCGGACGTTTACCTCCATTACCTCGCTTTGTTTACCTCCACGACCGGCCCAGAATAACCTGTCACTCAGCAGCCACTATTCACCCATTTCCTCCAATAGCGTGACTCCGCAGGACCGGGGGGGGCGGGCCCTCGATTAAAACAGGATAGAATGAGGAAAACAAGATGTGACAGAAAGGAGGGTTTCACAAAGGACAGGAAACGCAGAGACACGTCAAAGAGAACAGGAGGGAGAGATGGAGGGAGAGATAGAGGGAGGTGGGTGGAGAGGGGGAGAGGAAGACGTAAAGTGAGATGGGAAAAGGGGGTGAAGAGAGAGATGACCCACAGACAAAGGGAGAGAAAGGGCAGAGAGAGAGAGCGACAGTGAGAGACAGAGAGTGAGCAAGAAGGAAGTTAGAAGGAGAGACAGATTAAGAAAGAAAGAAAGAAAGCTCAAGTAAAACAAAAGTATTCTTACTTCAATTCTGTGAGCTTTGAAAGCAAAAGTCCACTTTTGGACACAATGTGGTTTGTTATGATTATGATATGATTGGATAAAGAGTGGCGGCTTGCTGTGCGTGCACTAGCAGAGAGTGATGAAAGTTCCCTAATAACAACAGTGACTCAAAGCTTTTGGTTTGTAGCAACGTTAGCCAGCCGACTGACAGACACAACTTTGAAGCTGCAACTTCAGCTCTCGCCACCCAGAGTTGAGGACCAACAGATTACATATAATGAGATTACAGTAATCTGATTATCATAAAAATACGATTGTCATTGAGTACACTGGCTTCATTAGAACACTGTCCATAGAGAACTGAACTATTTAATGACCCAATCAAGAGGAAAAAATATGCAACCCAGCAATGAAGTAACCGAGAGGTTGATTTAGTGGCCCAGCATCAATGTGACCCTGAATATGTAAATGTGTCAAGTTACCTGATAGTCCAGCAATGTATTGTTAGCATTTCCACCTGTGATGGAAGAATTTGGACATGCCACATTACAGAGATAAAAGTGAAAAGGAAAAATCATTCCAGCAGCAAAATCACAGCCAAGGATCAGAGAAATCGTGCCAAGGACATATAGAGACAGCAAAAAACAGAGGATTGGATGTAGATAGCAAGGACAATAAATAAAGGTATAGTATGATGAATAAAGATAAAGGCGGATAAGCAGCTTCCTCGGATTGCTACCAAGAATTTTTCAGTTGCAAGGGTGTTTGCAGGCATAGAGTCCAGTTCAAGGGCATACAGTATGTGCAGCCTGTGCAAATGCAAATGTGCACCGTTACCTGTCCACATTTCAGACTCACAGATGGAGGCAGCATATGAGCAGAATGCCACCATTAAAAAGGAACTTGGAACTGAAGGAGTTGTGCTTGGTTTTTATTCTCTAGATGCTTGAAAAGCCTCAATATCGTGCATATAAAAGTATATCAACCACTTCCTATGTCTTGTGTTTCTTTTATTATTTGAAACATAAAGTACTTAACCAGCATGTTTAGTAACATAACAGTGGCAGAGGGTGAGAGTGGTCGAAAAAGTCTCGATGGGTATCGAGCAAGTTGGCCAAGACACACAGATGTTTTAAAGCAATCAGTGGAGTTTTTGCCCTCAGCTCTCAGATTTGTACCAATGCCTGTGCGTGTGCTGGTAGAGACAGAGATGAAAGTGGCCTGTCAACATCAACAACAGACTGTCAGTGAGTTTGGGGTTTGGTTTTTCAGCAGCATTAGGCAACCAGCTGACAGACAGAGCTTTGAAGCTGTGGTTTCAGCACTCAACACTTTAGTCAGGAAAGGAAATTTTATTTGGACAGAGGTTTGGGAAAACCTCTGTGGCTTAGTCTGTAGTACTACATTACTTAGTCATGAAATATTTATTTTGTTACAGTTACAACCCGCAATTTATTTGGCTAGAAGTTTTACCTGTACGTGGAAACTAAAGCTAACATTATCTATTGTAACTCAAAATTCAGGTCTTTTTTCATTAATGTGTTGAAACATAAGTAACGTAACCAAACCTCATACAGCCTCAATATGGTTTTTTGGTCCAGACATCTCTCAGAAAAAGATTATATAAGCCACCTGTTGAAAAATGGAAATCTGCCTTCCAGAGGATCGTGCATGGGGCAACAGGTACAACATCTGGTGTACCTATAAAGAGACAGAGGAGGAGGAAAGAGGGAGAAGAGGAAGACAGATACAGAAACATAAGAGAAACACAGAGAGAAGCGACAGAGAAGGAGTGAGGACAGTGAAGGAAAAGAGAGATCATGAAATAAAGAGAAAAAAGAGAGAAAAGGAGTGAGAGAATGTTAATGCAGGTAGAGAGAGAGAAAGAAAACCCAAGAATAAGCACACACCTGTGACCATGTAGCAGTTAAATTTTAATATTAATACCATATTGATATTAATGCACTATAACCATGAATCACCATTCAAATCATTACTTTGTTTAGCTACTCTACTCTTCATGGACTATATTGCTTGGTAAAAAAATTACACTTACTTGTTAGTGATTACTAAATGAGATGCCAAATAGAACTACTTCAGATCTGTTTTCAGTAAAATGGAGAAAAGACATTCAGCACTTTAGTTCATTAAGGCGATCTTTTAGAGCAGTCGCTCTGTTAGCCTGACTTTGATTTCAAAATATGGATACAACTGAATATCTGCGACATAACAATGAAAAGATCCATGACTAACAATGTACCTTCAGTGAGAGTAAATATAGACCAAAACTGGCATTAGAATAGCTGATTGAGGCACTCCAACTTCACTAATGCGTATAAAGACCAAGAATCAAAAGCGGACGTTCTTTTGCTCTTTTTCATCTTTTTGATGTGAAATCCATATGACCCTGTGGATGTTCCAGCAGCCAAAAACTGGAGCTTGCAGGTCCAATTACTTATATTAGGCTATTGTAAAAACATTTCAGTCTTTTAACCTTCATCAGACAAATGACAGCTAGATCCATTATTCATGATTGAGCATTTGAGCGCCGGCATCAAAGAGACTGTAAAGTCTGTCGGTGTTGCAATGAAACCACTGAAATCCAGAGGCTCTGACTGACCATGTTACTCTCTGTAGAGCGCTAGCACGCTAGTTAGCCTCTGAGGAGAAAGCAGTGTTTCCTTTGGAGCGGTGAGGCAGCTTTGAAAAAGCCACTGAAATAGAGATCCATTAATTTTTTGGGAATATCATGGGATTTAGAGAAATGTATGGGCCGGCAAAGCAAATATCATGGAATGGTGATAAAATCTCAGCTGAATTTATGGGATACTACGGAATTTCACGAATGGGAAATTACAAAAATATACACGCGTGTATATTTAGGCAAAGGCTATATCGTTCATCATTTTATCAAATAGATGTTTATGTTTGTGTGTGTGTGTGCGTGTGTGCGTTTGTCTATACTTATGAGGACACCAAAGTGAGGACATTTTGCCAGTCTCCAGTTTTTTCAGGTGCTATTTAAGAGTTAGGGCTTGTGTTTAGGGTTAAGGTTAGAATAAGAACTAGGTTTAGGTTAGGGTTAAGGTTAAGCATGTAATGGAGAGAGTTAAGGTTAGGGTTGGAGGTTAGGGAATGAATGTAGTCAATGAAAGTCCTCAGAAGTATAGTAATGCAAACATAATGGGGGCAGGGGGCAGCATGGGCAATATTTTTTTGTTTTGGATTAATCAATTAACTATTGAATGGAAAAAAAGTGCTTTTTCTGATGTAGAATGGCTCTCCTTTAAAGAATAAAATTACATTTGGTCTCATATATAGATGCATATGCACTGCTGGACTTTTCACTGGAAGGGGAATGTTGGTTCTAACAGTGGTGGTTTTTAATCTGTGTTGCATTTTGTTCATCATTGATCAATAAAAAACATTGTAAATCACATTATTTTATTAAGTGACAAATTCACCCGAGATCTATTGGGTTTGGCTGTTAATTTCCAATCTTATGACAAAGATCTTCGATCAGAAGTACATAACGTCACCATATTGAGCCATGAAGCACCCATACTTTTAAACTATTTTGTCTACACATTATGACTGAACAAATCCGCCTTTGACCCTTGAACTCCTGATGTCATGTTCAGTCTCCTTCTTCTTCTGCCCTGACTGATTGGGGCAGAAGATGCTGATCGGCCCATAAACGGCCAACCGGCTGTTGATTGGTTGATTTCTACTACCCAGTTAATGACTTCCCGATGGCTCGAGAGGGCAGGGTTCAAAGAGCAACTGCCTCTCTGTTTCCCTCTCCTCTTTCCCCTCCCTCCATCGCTCTTTCCATCCATCTCCCCTGCGCCACTTTAGAGTATCGCGGAGACATTTAGACTAAAGGGACAGGCGGCATGAGCAGGGGAGAAGAGAGGATGAAGGGAAGAAGAGAGAGAGAGAGAGGGTGAAGAGGAGGAGGAGGCAAGGAGGAGAGGGAGAAGAGGATGACGGGAGAGGAAACAAACACACACACACACACACACAGATTGTTTTGGACCTACTGTATCAGCTAATGGGGATCCTAATAAAACTAAACCATACTAAATCCCTCCAGGTCCAGAAATGACTCCCAAGAAGCATTAGTTTCCCCCTGGTGATGTAATTTCCTCCCGTGTCACCGCAGACCGCCATCCAGCCCCGCGCCGTGTCGCCGGGCGGAATACAAGTCATCTGTCATTGGCCGCCGATGCTAACGCAGCCCAGATGTGGCCCTCCTCTAGTTTCACGCGGCCCCGCCCCCCTTTGGCTTTGTTGTCACGGCGATACAGTACCCAGAATCCTGCTGTTTGTTTTGGTTGTCCTGGTGATGGGGTACTGTAGCCGGGATGAAAGGGATGCTGAGACGGAGACACACACACACACACACACACACACACACACACAGATACACAGTCATAACTACCACTTTGTTACACATTCATTACACTTGAACTCAAGCTCCATACCAACTCCATGCACACATTTTTTCAAGTGGCATGCTTTGTTGCCGTGGAAGCCTGATTCACTGTGTAATTGTTAATGGGAACATCAGTGAGAGTGACAGGTGTGAGAGAGGGGAAGGGAAGTGTCTTGTCTTGTGCGCCAACTTTGTCTTTGGTTGTTGTACAGTGATTTTTAGATGTGTATATCTGTTTTCATATGCTTTTTATATGTGTAAAGTTGAAATTCCTCATTTTCCAGGGTTAGGGTTAGGGTTAGGTAGGTTAAGAATTATTTGCCTGATATCAGACAGAATTGTCAACTCGTTCCACTCCATTTCCATCTTCGGTCTGACATTGCCTCCACTCTAACCGATTTCCGTGGGGGAGGGGGATTCGATTTTCCCTAACCAATCACTAGAGACCGACGTGTCCGCCTGAATCTAATGTTGTTTTAAGTCGACACTGATGCGTAGCCATGACAACACCAGAGACGGTTCAGAAAGTATAGAGCATCTTTGACAACATAGAGCGAAGTAAAAACAAAGTATTTCAGATTTTAAAGTAATTGGTACTTTTAATGGATTTAGAACAGCCTGGATAGCAGCGTCTATCTTGTCTATAGCGGTCGCCATTGTTGTTATTACTCCTCCTTGGTTCCGCCGCACAGTTTGACAACAGCTTGACAACGGCGTTAGTCCCGCCCGTGGTGCTGATTGGCTAATTGTTAGTCCCCCTCCCCCCCCCGGCGCTCATTGGACCGATCATTTTTCAACTGAGAAACCGCTGTTTCATGTCACGATGCCAGACCAGAAGCAGTCAACTCGGTGGAGTGGGCGGATTCAAAGGTCTGGACCCAGGCAAAAGAATTATAAGATTTATAATGTCTAGGAAGGCCAATAACGTCAATTTCTCTTAACTCGACACATTGAGTCTACAGCTAAGAGTGTTTGTGATTCTCTGATTGTGATTCAGGTGCTATGACAGTGTTGTAAATGGGGATTTTATATAAAGTGTTACCTGGTGATACACAGACACTGAAAGAGACACACTCATACATGCACACACACTAAACACACACACCACACACAGCCCACTTCTCCCTAATTGTAACCGTCTGTTGCTTAGTTTCCAGTGTACAGAGTGAAGGGACCACCGTCGTCCAATCACGTCCTCCCATCCGTACCTGTCACAGCTAAACACTTCCTGTCAGGGTCAGGTGACCAATGGAAACCTGGGAGGTAGCAAGGAGGGTGGTCACACACACACACACACACACACATACACACACACACGCACACTGCACATACACTCACATACAATCTTTCACCGATGACTCACCCCAACATCAAGCTAAGTAATCTCAGACACACACACACACACACACACATGCGTGCAGGGTGACACACCCGTAACGTGCCCCTTCTAAGCAGAGAGATAAGCCGTGGCATGTCATGACCAAACCAAAAACAACTGTGTGTTTTTAGGATGCTGGGATGTTATTGGCAGAGGAGGGAAACCAAGCCCAGTGACAAACACTGGCACCACTCAGGAACCCTCACATCATGATGTCACACACACTTCCCTCCTCTCTTCATGCTCTTAGATATCATTTTATCATAACAATACACTTGGTCTGTAAATTATCTTGCATACAGTACATATGGTTTTTCTATAGATGAGAAAGACACACACACACAGTCACAAACACACACCCAGTAGCACCAAGTAGCAGTAATATTCTGCTTTGTTCTACATAATCAAACTAAGCATATTGCACAAGGTTACATGCGATAGAATATACAAATAATTTCAGTTCCACTTCAAACCCAAAGTTCTCACTATGGATGATTTGTCATGTCTTCTCATGGCAATAGAGGATTTTTGTCATTAGTACTAACCATCTTTTTCCTGCTGTACATCTATAGAGCTAAGGCAGTGTTATTGTTATGATATGTTTAGGCAGATGCAGGTTAAAGAAAAAAAAAAAAAGATAATCCTACTTATGAGTAATAATGGCTGCTTGACCAGTACAATAGCAGGTTTGGCAGCTAAATGATCCGCCAGCTAAAGGAGCAGGTGTCTGCAGGCTCTCAGACCTTCTCAGCTCACGGACGTTTTCGGAACAATTGGTCGTTTGGTTCGCCGTGTCATTTGCTGTGTCCGGTGTGATTGTGTCAACAC
>NW_027281419.1:2500-12500 GCF_046629955.1 Centroberyx affinis
ACATGAGCTTTCTCTCAGGGTGACATGAGGTTTCTCCTCAGTGACAAGAGGTTTCTCCTCAGTGACATGAGGTTTCTCCTCATGGTGACATGAGGTTTCTCCTCAGTGACATGAGGTTTCTCCTCAGGGTGACATGAGGTTTCTCCTCAGTGGCATGAGGTTTCTCCTCAGTGACATGAGGTTTCTCCTCAGGGTGACATGAGGTTTCTCCTCAGTGGCATGAGGTTTCTCCTCAGGGTGGCATGAGGTTTCTCCTCAGTGACATGAGGTTTCTCCTCAGTGACATGAGGTTTCTCCTCAGGGTGACATGAGGTTTCTCCTCAGTGGCATGAGGTTTCTCCTCAGGGTGACATGAGGTTTCTCCTCAGGGTGACATGAGGTTTCTCCTCAGGGTGACATGAGGTTTCTCCTCAGTGACATGAGGTTTCTCCTCAGTGACATGAGGTTTCTCCTCAGTGACATGAGGTTTGTCCTCGGTGACATGAGGTTTCTCCTCAGTGACATGAGGTTTCTCCTCAGGGTGACATGAGGTTTCTCCTCAGGGGTGACATGAGGTTTCTCCTCAGTTTCTCTGTGTGTATTGGTGTAACTGGTACTGCTGTGTGTGTATTGGTTGTGATAAAACTGGAAATAGTATCATCTAGTCCTGAGGCAGAGTTCAGTTGTCTTGTCACACACATACAAACTTCCTGTTTGGTTCTGAGCATGCTCAGTCGGACTGTCTCACTCTCCTCCTGGCTATAAAAAGATTCCTCATTTTTCTCCTGCAGAATTAGAGCAGCGTCTCTCTGGAAGAGAGGAAGGATCCATAATTTATATTCTCCAGGTTCAGCAGCTCAGAATAGCTCAGCTGACAGACTGATTTAATATCTAACACATATTTATACATATTTACCATATAAGACAGGTCTAATATATACCATATATTTATACCATATATATATGTATATATGTACGTATATACCATATATAATACATATATACTATATACCAACACCTTGCTGTTTACAGTCCAGTTTTACTGATATAATGAACTGTATACAGTATATAGTAAACATTAACATTACATTACATGTCCATTTAGGAAAGAATCATAATCTGAAATTCATGCAGTTTCTCTAATGTCCCAGTTTGTATTAGTGAACATTTACTACAGTCTCCCAGATTAAAAAAAAAATTGTCCTGCCCCCTAATCTGTGACATCATACTGATTGACAGCTCCATAAAGAAAGACAGTGAAGGAGACAGCAGCCATCTTGATTTTATGGGAATGAGGAAACATTACAGATAAACACTCGTTTGCAAAGAAGCAGCTCCAGACTGTACAGCATGACATCACCATGACATCACCATGACATCACCATGACATCAACATGACATCACCATGACATCACCATGACATCACCATGACATCACCATGACATCAACATGACATCAACATGACATTGTGACATCACATATTAGAGTTTTCGGGTCTCTTGAAAAAAATCATTACCTGTTGATTACCATGAACATTACTAAGTTCATAGTTCAGAATCTCTAAAATCTGTCGGCTCCAGTCTGTAAACGTTTCATCTCAGATCCTCACTGAGCGTTTACATGGACAGCAATATTCTGATATTAACCCGATTAAGACAATACTCTGAATAAGAAGCTGCCATGTAAACAGCATGTTCTGATCACCTTAACCCCAATAAGGTCATAGTCGTCATATCACACAAGAAAACAGTAAAATTCGATTTAAAATTTTAGTAAAACAGCATCTTTTGACTAGAGACGTTGAAAAGACGTAGAAACTGGTTCGGCTAAGTTTGAATAAAATACAAATATGAGTTTGATTGTGTTGATGTGTCTTGTGGCCGTGGAGGATCTGAGTCTGTGGACCAGGACACTGGAGTGAAACTGACTTGTTTCATGTATTTTGATTATTGAATTGAATACTAGTGTGAAATGGAGCGTATTATGATTTGAAATGTGTCGGGACACTGGAGTGAAGCGGACTATTTCATATATTCTGATTATTGAGTTGTCAGGAGCTTGTCTTGTCTGTGTGTGTGTTCTAGTCTTTGTCCTGTTTATTTTGTAATGTTATGTGTTATGATGTAAGTGTGATGGTTGCATTGTCACTATGTAATAATAATAATAACCTTTATTTGTATAGCACCTTTCATACACAGCGGTCGGACTCTGCTCTGTAGCATGTAAACAGGAACATGAATGGAATATTCTATAAGCCAGCGATTCTCAAGGACTCGTAATTTAGTCCACATTAGAGCCACGGACCCCCATTTGGTGAGATTTTGTCTCCTGAACCCAAATCTGAGAATACTTATATTGTCAGATATGATTTTGTCCAGAACTCCATGACTGTCTGTACTGAAGGCAGAGAGATAACAGAGAAACTATGATCAGAACAGTCACTCTTCTATATTCTCTAACTGTGTTAACTTCTTGTAAATGAAATAATGGTGAAGTTTAACAATAGATCAGTTTGCTGGGGACCCCCTGGAACCCCCTCAAGGCCCCCTGGTGGTCCCCGGACCCCATGTTGAGCACCACTGCTATAAGCAACTCATGTAAACACCTTAATCTAAATATTGTCTTATTTAGAATCAGGTCAGTTGGATCTTTGCGGTCCATGTAAACAAAGTCAGTGACTTTAAAAAGTTCCATCAGTTGCTTTCATGTTTTTTTGCTGTCAATCATTTCATGTAAGAGTCGTTTTTTTTTGTCTTCCGGTCAGAAGTTTCCATCCAGCTGTTCTTCCTGTTTCCTGTCCGGCTCTAGACTCTGATTGGACGAGATGACAGAGGTGATGAACACCTGTGACTCGGCGGTGGGCGGAGCCACAGGAGACGAAGGAATGTCTCTCCAGGTGGGACTCGAACACACGAGCTGAACAACACACACACACACACACACACACACACACACACACACACACACACACACACACACACCCATTAATTAGTTAAGTTCAAAGGTGAAAGGTTAAAGGTCAGAGGTCAGAGGTCGGCCTGACCCGCTCTGGTTCTGGTTCCTGCAGATCCTTCCAGACCCCCATGAGCGTTTCCCGAAGCTGGCGCGGCGGCTGCCCTCCATCGTGGTCGAGCCGACGGACGGCGAGGTGGAGAGCGGCGAGCTCCGCTGGCCGCCCGACGACCTCGGTTGCCCCGGCAACGACCCCAGAGACGGCCAGGCCCAGGCAGAGGGTCAGAGCCGGGTTCTGTTTTTATCACCTGCTCCGTTACAACACACACTGTATCAGGACCTGTGCTGAAAAGCAACCTGTGTGTGTGTGTGTGTGTGTGTCTGTGTGTGTGTGTGTGTGTGTGTGTGTGTGTGTGTGTGTGTGTGTGTGTGTGTGTGTGTCTGTGTGTGTGTGTGTGTGTGTGTGTGTCTGTGTGTGTGTGTGTGTGTGTGTGTGTCTGTGTGTGTGTGTGTGTGTGTGTGTCTGTGTGTGTGTGTGTGTGTGTGTGTGTGTGTGTGTGTGTGTGTGTGTGTGTCTGTGTGTGTCTGTGTGTGTGTCTGTGTGTGTGTGTGTGTGTGTGTGTGTGTGTGTGTGTGTGTGTGTGTGTGTGTTCAGCTCTTCCTGCTGCGGAGGCGGAGCCAGAGGAGCAGATGATGGGCGGAGTTTCAAACTGACGGACAGCGCGGCTCCTTTGTTCCAGCCAATCACTGTGAAGGTGTCAGCGGCAGGGGGCGGGGCCAGGAGACCTCCAGGCCAGGGGGCGGGGCCAGGAGACCTCCAGGCCAGGGGGCGGAGCCAAACCCTCTGATGCTCTGATGTGCCAAGCTGATGATGTAGATGATCTAGACTGACTTTGGCTTTCAGTTTTAACGTTTTAAACTAAACACTCCTGAACCAGGTTTACACTCCTGAACCAGATTTACACCTGAACCAGATTTACACACCTGAACCAGATTTACACCTGAACCAGATTTACACTCCTGAAGCAGATTTACACTCCTGAACTAGGTTTACACTCCTGAACCAGGTTTATACTCCTGAACCAGGTTTACACTCCTGAAGCAGATTTACACTCCTGAACTAGGTTTACACTCCTGAACCAGGTTTACACTCCTGAACCAGGTTTACACTCCTGAACCAGGTTTACACACCTGAACCAGATTTACACTCCTGAACCAGATTTACACCTGAACCACATTTACACTCCTGAACCACATTTACACTCCTGAACTAGGTTTACACTCCTGAACCAGGTTTATACTCCTGAACCAGGTTTACACTCCTGAAGCAGATTTACACTCCTGAACTAGGTTTACACTCCTGAACCAGGTTTACACACCTGAACCAGATTTACACTCCTGAACCAGATTTACACCTGAACCAGATTTACACTCCTGAAGCAGATTTACACTCCTGAAGCAGATTTACACTCCTGAACTAGGTTTACACTCCTGAACCAGGTTTACACACCTGAACCAGATTTACACTCCTGAACCACATTTACACCTGAACCAGATTTACACTCCTGAACCACATTTACACCTGAACCAGATTTACACTCCTGAACCACATTTACACCTGAACCAGATTTACACTCGAACCAGATTTAGATTCCAGCAGCCAGGTGCACCAGCTGAACTTCAGTTCAAACGTAGTCTAGTTTGAACGTAAAGTCTCACTAAGTCCGAGTTTATGAATTACTAAAATGTTAACGGTTGCACCAGCTGAAATAGTTCCAACATGGACTGAAGTTACAACTTCAAACACCGACCTCCTGCTGGGTGGAAAGTCCTCCGTAAAATAACCTCAGTCTGACAGCTGGGAACCTGCTGGAGGACCAGGAGGACCAGATCCAGCACGGTTTACGTGACAGATCACATCCTTTTGAACAGGATTTATATTTATATTCACGCTTCGTTTTCCCGGAGCAGAGAAACAAAAGATCTGTGTGGTTATGTGTCATCATGCATATTATAATAATCTGAACAGTCTCCCAGATGATGAAGCCTAACGAGCTTCCTGATGTTTTTGTTGCTCCAGGAAGGAACACCTGACTTATATCTTGAACATGAATTCAGATCACTGAACTGAAGAATAACAAATTTACAACTTTCTTTATCCATCAATAAAACAAATAACGTTTTTCCACCCTGTTACTGAGGGGAAATGCCTTTTGCTCTGTTGAAAATAACAGTTAAACCGCCTGATGTCACATCAGGTATTAATTATAGCTGTAGGCTACATATAGATGACTGGGTTAGGAGGCAAGCTAAAATCAATCCTTAGCCAACTTTATACTCGATAACATAACGATTTGTTGACGTGTTTGTAGATGTTTGCAAATTTATAATTTCTTTTTAAAGTATTGATTTTAGCTCTAGTTCGTGGTCCGTTCATTTTATCCCACCAGGGGAGATTTAGTTGTATCCAGGTATTAAAAACACATTCAATCCATCATAACATACAACATGAAAGACAACATACCAGACAGAACACAGAGACAACAACACAATACAGCAGTGTTTCTCAACGTGGGGTCCGGGGACCACCAGGGGTCCTTGTACAGGGGGGGTCAGTACAGTCCAATACGGCACAGGCCTTCCTTACGACCTGCCGATCCTAAAGGTCAGAGAGCTGTGCTCGGTTCACCTCGGTTACTTTACTGGCCGCTCTGACAAGCCGACCGAGCCTGTTCTTATCGGCCAGATTCAGGTTCCCAAACCACCACACAAGAAGACACCGACTCTATAAAAGTTCTGTAGAACAGACTCATCATTTTGGTGCACACATTAAAAGAATTCACTTTTCTCATGAAGTAAAGACGTTGTTGTACCTTCTTAGAAATGACATCTGCAGCTCGACTAGTTCAGATGGACCTGAAGTCTCATGGTCCAGCCCAGCAGACTCAGCTTCAGTGTCAGACTGACTAGTTTCAGTAACAGTCAGTTTGGACTTCACTAACTAACTAACCACAGAGCGTAGGCTCAGCTGGTGCTGAAGCAGATTTACACTCTTTACCTGCAGAACAGCTCAACCAGGAGAGACTAGACTAGAGTTTTTATTGACTGATTGAAGAACCGGCTTTGTTGATTAAACCCCATTATGACATCAGAAGCTGCATTTAGACAGACAGCATCGCCTCTGTCAAATGTTTCCAGACGGACCAGAATGCATTTGGACGTTATCCAACAGACAGTGTGGGAAAATCTTTTTCTAAAACTGGAGTGTAAGAAAAGTCTTCCAGATTGAACTTTACACAAACCGTCAGCAGCATCAAACTGATGTGAGTTCATGAGTAGAAGTTTGTTTCTATTGGTGCTCGTTTGCCTTTGATCATCCCAGACTGGAGGTCAGAGGTCACGCTCTTACTGATGAATTCTTTTTGATTCTTTTTCATTCAGAAGAAGAAATATGTAGTGTTCATATTATCATGTGATTCCTGACTAATCAGACTATGTAGATGTTCTCCTGATGTTCTCTGAATGTTCTCCTGATGTTCTCCTGCTGTTCTCCTGATGTTCTCCTGATGTTCTCCTGATGTTCTCCCGATGTTCTCCTGGTGTTCTCCTGATGTTCTCCTGCTCATTACATTGTTATAACAGTTAACATCTGTAGATCTGCTCTGCCACTGGTGACACTGAGATGTTGTTTCTATTTCCTGCTCCGACTCCAAAGTTCTGTCTCCTTGTGAAGGATGCTTCCTCCTTCCTTGTTCCCTAACTAGGAAGCTTCCTAACCAGGCTCCTTCTGAACTAACTGGTTAACGTTCCACTCCTCCAACAGCCGGTCTGATCAAACTGCTTTTTAAAACACATTAAAGAAATGATCAAATCCATCAAACTGAGGCAGGAGAGACGTTCTCTCGCTAGCTAGCTAAACTCCGCAGGAAGCTAACGCTCATTTCAACAAGTCACATGATTCACTGTTGACAATTTTCACATCAGAAATAATTCAAAATGTTATAAGTTTTTTATTTTTTCTGATATATGTTGGTTTTGGAAAACCTTTTCTGTTTTAGCTGATGATGTGGAAGTCTGGTTCTTCTTCACTGATGTTGCAAGGTATTGTGGGATTTCCTTCAAAACAAGGAAACAAGGAACCTTAAAAGGAAGCTTCCTATGTGTCCTACCTGAAGGAGACAGAAGTACAACTGGAACATTTAGACTTTTGGTGGCTGAAGCTTCCTGCGTTTTGAGTCGAGCCCAAATGTATCTCTGAATGAAAACATCCCATAATAATAATAATAATAGTAATAATCATAATCATAATCATAATCATAATCATAATAATAATTGTGTAGTAATGTCTATAACATGAAATGTTCTCAACAGCGGTGATTAAAGATATTCAGTGGAAATTAAACTGTTGTTGATTCATGATGAGTGATGCTGCTTTCTGAAATATTACAATATATCACAGTGTGTCTGTGATATAAATATATTCAGGTTTTTTTTACTTTAATACAAATGATGTGTGTTGAAAACAGGAACAGAAGACAAACTCAGTCCAGCTGGGTGAATCAGTTAATTAGTTAGTTAATCAATTAGTTAGAGAGTCAGTTAATTAGTTAGTTAATCAATTAGTTAGAGAGTCAGTTAATTAGTTAGTTAATCAATTAGTTAGAGAGTCAGTTAATTAGTTAGTTAATCAATTAGTTAGAGAGTCAGTTAATTAGTTAGTCAATCAATTAGTTAGAGAGTCAGTTAATTAGTTAGTTAATCAATTAGTTAGAGAGTCAGTTAATTAGTTAGTCAATCAATTAGTTAGAGAGTCAGTTAATTAGTTAGTTAATCAATTAGTCAGTCAGTCAAATCCCGGATGAATCACAGATTTAGTCTCGGCCACAGGACGGTGGCAAAATGGGAGACGCACACAAAGCCAGTAGGATTTACAATCCTTTTATTAAAGGAATAGTTCACCCAAAAATGAAAATCCTGTCATCATCTCCTCCCCCTCATGCCAGATGAAACTCAGGTGAAATGTGTTAGTCCATATAACACACAGGGAGGCTGCAGCACAGCTTGGTAGCAGCCTTCTCCAAAACAACTGAAGTCAATGGGGACCTGTTCTTTAGAGCTCCAAAACAACAACAGCCAAGCAATCACACTGTGAACAGAAAGACCTATACACCATTATTTGTTGCAGATCAATCAGCTGTAGTTCAGATTTGCACTAAATGATGGTGTAAATATACTGTAGGTCTTTGTGGAACTCTGAAGAACTGGTCCCCACTGACTTCAGTTGTTTTGGAGAAGGCTGCTATGGAGTTGTGCTGCAGCCTCCCTGTGTGTTATATGGACAAACTTCACCTGAGTTTCAACTGGCATGAGGGGGAGGAGATGAGGACAGAGTTTTAATCTTTGGGTGAACTATTCCTTTAAAGAAAATAACATACTAACAAAAGGAGTGGATGAGTGTTAAAGGTGTAAGTGTAATGTTGTGTGGAGTCAGAATGAACTGAGCCTCAGTGGTGATGTCACCAGGGAGCCACACAGCTTCTGGTCTGAGAGCAGGTCTTCAGCTCTTCAGGTCTTCAGGTCTTCAGGTCTTCAGGTCTTCAGCTCTTCAGGTCTTCAGCTCTTCAGCTCTTCAGCTCCGCCCATAGACACCTGCACAGACTGTAACGGGTCCCAGGCTTGGTGCTGTTAACAGATTAAAGTCAGGGGTCAGTTGTCTGTTCAGTCTGTTGTCTGTTCAGTCAGTTGTCTGTTCAGTCAGTTGTCTGTTCAGTCTGTTGTCTGTTCAGTCAGTTGTCTGTTCAGTCTGTTGTCTGTTCAGTCAGTTGTCTGTTCAGTCAGTTGTCTGTTCAGTCAGTTGTCTGTTCAGTCTGTTGTCTGTTCAGTCAGTTGTCTGCTCAGTCAGTTGTCTGTTCAGTCTGTTGTCTGTTCAGTCAGTTGTCTGCTCAGTCAGTTGTCTGTGAGCAGCTTCACTGACTGTATGAATATCAGACAGTTGAGTCTGCTGGGGGGGGGGGGGGGGGGGGCTTTAATCCGGCTCACTGTAAACTGCTATAGAGGGTTACTGTGTGTGTGTGTGTGTGTGTGTGTGTGTGTGTGTGTGTGTGTGTGTGTGTGTGTGTGTCTCTCTCTCTGTTCCTTCATAAAAAAGCACAGAGCTCCTATATCTGCTCTCATCCATCCAGAGACACACACACACACACACACACACACACACACACACACACACACACACACACACACACACACACACACACACACACACACATCTCCCCAGAATGATCCAGCATGACGCCTTCATCAGGACTTGATGAACACTGTGAGCCTCAGACTGTTCTGCTGGATCAGCTTCCTCTCCAGACTGACAGTCTGACACTGAAACTGATTCAGATCTAAACAAACTGGACTGGACTGATGCAGGTCCATCCAGCTGTTTGGTTGAGGATTCAGTTTGAACGTCTTCAGTCTGGTGATGAGACTCTGTCTCCACCTGCTGGCTGAGGAGGGAAACATCCAGTCTGCAGCTTCAGAAACATCAGGACCAGCAGAGACATCAGGACCAGCAGAGACATCAGGACCAGCAGCTTCAGAAACACCAGGACCAGCAGAAACATCAGGACCAGCAGAAACATCAGGACCAGCAGAAACATCAGGACCAGCAGAGACATCAGGACCAGCAGAAACATCAGGACCAGCAGAAACATCAGGACCAGCAGAGACATCAGGACCAGCAGCTTCAGAAACACCAGGACCAGCAGAAACATCAGGACCAGCAGAAACATCAGGACCAGCAGAAACATCAGGACCAGCAGAAACATCAGGACCAGCAGAGACATCAGGACCAGCAGCTTCAGAAACACCAGGACCAGCAGCTTCAGAAACACCAGGACCAGCAGAAACACCAGGACCAGCAGAAACATCAGGACCAGCAGAAACATGATCTTCTCCATACTCAACTATGAATCAGGGTCTTTGTAGGTCAACCTTTGAATTTCTGGGATTAAAGTCTGAAATTTCTGAAGAAATCCACCTAGTGGCCCTGATGCAGCGTGGCAGAAAGCCTCTGAGCCTC
>NW_027281419.1:17500-25000 GCF_046629955.1 Centroberyx affinis
ACGTCTTATTATTTTAACCATGAATGTTTTTAATGTTTTTTATTAAGTATCTTCAGTATCAGTGAGTTTCTGTAACTGCTGACGTCATTACTGTTGGGAATGGAACATAAACATGTTCTGGATTTTAATATTGTAGTTATTTATTTATCTCGTGATCTGTGACGTCACTGTCGGTTTTTCTTTTGGATCTGTGCCAGTGAAGCTGATTCTGAATCTGAATTTGAAATCAGGGGAAAATGAGTCAGAAGAGTCGAGAGGAGAGAGGAGGAAACTGAGGCTGAAGATCCCAGGAAAGATCTGGAGGAACCGGAGAACCCAGCAGGAGAACCCAGCAGGTAGAGGAGAACACAGCAGGAGAACACAGCAGGAGAACACAGCAGGTAGAGGAGAACACGGGAGAACCCAGCAGGTAGAGGAGAACACAGCAGGAGAACACAGCAGGAGAACACAACAGGTAGAGGAGAACACAACAGGAGAACACAACAGGTAGAGGAGAACACAGCAGGAGAACACAACAGGTAGAGGAGAACACAGCAGGAGAACACAGCAGGTAGAGGAGAACACAGCAGGAGAACACAGCAGGAGAACACAGCAGGTAGAGGAGAACACAGGAGAACCCAGCAGGTAGAGGAGAACACAGCAGGTAGAGGAGAACCCAGCAGGTAGAGGAGAACACAGCAGGAGAACCCGGCAGACAGACTCAGAGTGACATCATCACCAAACATCATCAGTATGAACAAAAAACCCAACATGAACTTTTCCTGTTCTCTGTTCTTCACCTGAGTAACTTATAGAACTGAATAACTGCTGCTGTTGTTTTTCTCACCATGTTCATCAGTTTCTACTTAACATGACGTTTAAATAACTTTATATCATCTGTTCTTATTTATATTCTGTTTAACTCATTTCATTCTCTAGTGATCTCATCTGTAAAAATCTGAAGAAAATGCTTCTCAGTAAATCCGAGCCTGAAGCATTTCACATTCTAAACATGACGTTCTTGTTGTACTACAATAAAACACGAAAGTTATTTGTGATGTGTGAAGGTTCAGTGTGACTCCTGTGTTCCAGAGGAGGACCAGGGCCTGAAGGAGGACCGGGACCTGAAGGAGGACCAGGACCTAGAGGAGCAGAGCAGCCGGCTGATCAGCAGGGAGGAGCGTCTGTTCGGTCAGGAGGAGCGCAGCGAGGAGGAGGAGGACCGGCTGCAGAAGGACCTGGAGGATCTGCTGCTGCAGGTCTGGATGGCGGTCCACAACACCTTCAGCACCTCCTCCCCCGGGGAGCAGGAGGCCCTGAGGAGCGCCGTGGCCTCCGTCCGGCAGCAGGAGGCGCAGGACCGGCGGTGGGCCGGCTGCCTGGAGGGCCGGGTTCCCGTCTGGCGGCCTCAGAAGTGCCTCGGGACGCACGCCGCTCTGCTGTGGAGCATGGTGGAGTCCAGACTGAGGAGCGCCGCCGAGGACGACTCGGACGCCACGGACGGTCTGTCCTCCGGCCCGTCCTCCGGCCCGTCCTCTGGTCTGTCCTCCGGCCCGTCCTCTGGTCCGTCCTCCGGTCCGTCCTCCGGTCTGTCCTCCGGTCCGTCCTCTGGTCTGTCCTCCTCTCTGAAGCGGGAGGTGTGTCGCACCGGGAAGCGGCTGAAGGAGGATCTGCTGACGCTGGTCAGGAAGGTGAAGGACTGCTACCCTCCGGAGTTCGACATCCTGAACCTGTACGCCGGACTCTACCAGCGGGCCTTCGCCCTGCGCCTGGCGGAGCTGGCCTCCGGGCCGGACCTGGACGACTGCAGCTACCTGCTCTTCTGGGTCAACCACTACTATCCAAAGTGAGTGAGTGTTACAGCTCTGCACCTTACTGTGTCTGAGCTCATCATCTCACAGCACGGGCTCGTCTTCGGTGTGTGAAGCTGAACTGAGTGCCGGTTGTGTTTCCTGCTGCAGTGAAATCTTAAACCATGAAGAACTGGAGGGGAAAATCAAGACGGCCTGTCTGGGGTCCCTGCTGCTGCAGGAGGATCTGGAGCGGCTGGAGGAGCAGTACCTGACCTATAAAGAGGTAAACTGCAGTCTGCAGGAGCTTCAGAACTCTGTGTTCCAGTTCTGCAACAGTCTGTGAACTTCTGTTTACAATAACACTATCAAAGGAAAGTTCCCTTTTTGGAACAGTTTTAGTTCTGTACATCATACACTTGTGGTTTGATGCATTTTGATGCCGCAGCTTGCTGAGATAATTTCCCAGCATGCAGCAGGATCAGCCATGTTTCTTCCTGTTTCGCTCCCAGGGGAAAGTGAAGCTCTGGCTCTGGACGGCTCTGAAGAAGGAGGAGGAGAACTGGCAGAGCGGGA
This sequence comes from Centroberyx affinis, assembly GCF_046629955.1. Classification (NCBI taxonomy): domain Eukaryota; kingdom Metazoa; phylum Chordata; class Actinopteri; order Beryciformes; family Berycidae; genus Centroberyx; species Centroberyx affinis. The sequence continues at coordinate 19,846 of NW_027281419.1, forward strand.
GGGAACCTGACATCATCGACCAGTACTGCTTCAGCCCGCTGGCTGTGGACGTAATACAGGTAATACAGGTTAACTACAGGTTAATTACAGGTTAATTACAGGTTCATTACAGGTTCATTACAGGTTCATTACAGGTTCATTACAGGTTCATTACAGGTTCATTACAGGTTCATTACAGGTTCATTACAGGTATAGTACAGGTAATACAGGTTAATTACAGGTATAGTACAGGTAATACAGGTTAATTACAGGTATAGTACAGGTAATACAGGTTAATTACAGGTATAGTACAGGTAATACAGTGTGATTTCAACTGTAATACAGGTAATACAGGTTAATTACAGCTGTGATACAGCTAATTAAGTGTTATTGTGGGAATATATTCCAGGTTGATGGGCATGGCTTCCTCCCCCTCTACCCCTTCCTCTTCCTCTTCCTCTTCCTCTTCCTCTTCTTCCTCCTCTTCCTCAACAGTTCAGCTTGTGTTTCTGAGCTTTATGTTTAATGATTTCTGAGTTCAGATCGGGTCTTGGACTCTTCCTGGTGTTGTGTTCCAGGTAGTAGACGGCTCCCTGACTGAAGCCAGTTCTGTTCTGAGAGACCAGAGGAAAACCCAGAGGATCACAGCTCACCTGGACAGCTTCTTCACCAGGTGCAATCAATGTTTATTCAATACCTTCTTCAGGATAAAGAAATCACAGCATCTCACTGACACATTATACTCTACAAAACAGGTGTGACAAATTAATGACATCACAGGGCGATCAGCGTGAGCCTAGAGCTAGAACGTCTAGAGAGGTCATTCATAGTCGAGAAAGGCCGTTCACATCCATTTGTCCATAGTGTTCAAGGAAACAGCAGATTCAGTATAAAGATTCACAGAGTAGAAAAAACAATCGAATAGTTTTAAAATGTGTAAATATAAGTAACAGGTCTACAGCAGCAGAGGACTGAATAATGCAGACCGACAAAGAGACCGCATTAAATGTTGCATCAAGAGCAAAAACATCAGAGTTCATTATTAATGCCGTTCAGTCGGTGTTTACATGTGAGGAAACATTTACAACCAACAATCTATTAGGAATAAGTCGACATGAAGAGTATAAAATAAAACCAGTGGTGGAAGAAGTACTGAGATGTTTTACTGCAGTAAAAGTATCAATACAACAATGTAAAGATACTCCATTACAAGTAAAAGTCCTGCATTCAAAATCTTACTTAAGTAAAAGTACATAAGTATTGGCAGCAAAATGTACTTAGAGTATCAGAGTAAACATACTCATTATGCAAACTGTCCCCATTTAGAGAGTTATATTTTTCATAAATTATTGGAATATTAATACTGATTTATTGACATACATGTACATGTAAGCAGCATTTTAAAGTTGTCAACGTGAAGCTAATCTTAACAATTTAGCTTTACTTTTGGGTAGTCTAATCTATAACAATGCTGTTTTATAGTTATTTTATAAAGATGATCAAATGTTTTAAATATAAAATATTGATCTGAAAAGTAACTAACTATAGCTGTGAAATAAATGTAATGGAGTAAAAAGTACAATATTTCCCTCTAAAATGTAGTGGAGTATAAGTATAAAGTAGCAAAAAATGGAAATACTCAAGTAAAGTACAAGTACCTCAAAATTGTACTTAAGTACAGTACTTGAGTAAATGTACTTGGTTACTTTCCACCTCTGAATATAAGAATGGTCTATAACAGAAAACTACAGGAACGGTCTGAGGTCAAACTGCAGTGAGCCAGAGTCTTTAACCTGCTGGTCCAGACTGCAGCAGAGTCCAGGTCAACCCGTCCTAGAAGGTCAAGTTAGCCTTGGTAAAACAGGTTGTGTTTCTATACCTTATAGTTCTGCGGTGTTCAGCTATTCATACCTTTAATTGTCTTTTTGTCTGTCCAACATAAGCCAATCCACAAGGACAGGTAATCAAATAAATGGCAGATTTGGAGGAGCATGTGATGACTCCACCAATAGGGATCTTCTGTCCAGAATGAGGATGTTTAGAGTAATTCCACTTGTATGTGCTGTTGCACTGAGCACAAGACACATCTGCAGTTCCCGTCTGGTCCTGGAGAAGCAAACGATGTGAAGACTCAACCTGAGGAGCCAAATCAGTGCTGATCAGTTGGTCCTGAAGGTCAGGGCAACGGGAAAAAACAACCAAGATTACCAAGGGACTTATCAGACTTCAGTATGTACAAATGTTTGTTTATGACCTTTTTACATTGTTGCCCTGTGATGTCATTAATCTGGAACACCTGTTTTGTGGAGTATATCTGTCAGTGAGATGCTGTGATTTCTTTATCCTGAAGAAGGATATTATACCGAACCATTCATTAGACTCAGGCCTTGTCCACACTAAGTCCAAGCGCATCTTTATTTCTCTGTTTTGTCCTTCCATCCACACTAAGACGCCGTTTTCTAACACCGGAAACGGTGCTTTCTGAAAACGCTCTCCACAGTGGAGACATTTTAAAACGGCAGTTACATGTTGCAGTGCGGACGGGGAAAACGGGGCTTTTCCAAAAATGCTGATGTGGGATTGTCATGTGATCAAACAGTCTGTATTCTCCGTAGCTTTGGCGTCTTGTAGTCACAAAGAAGGCTGGTTTGCCCCTTGTCTGTCTTTTGTTGTGATTTGGACATCTTGTTGGTGCTTAAGGCTCTGCTACTGCAGTGGTAACGACACAGAGGTCATGGGTCAGAGGCTTGCACATGGCCAAATGGTAGATTTCACCGTTTTCCTATCTTTTCTGCATATCAGTGCAGACGGGAAACGCTTAGAGAACGGCCTGGAAACGCTGTGTGGACGGAAACACAAACGACACAAAAACGCAGATTCCAAACTTACCCGGATCAGTGTGGACGAGGCTTTCAGAGAATGACTTTATTGTCATTGCACAGCAGCACAACGAGATTTTCTCCCTAAAAGGTGCTTAAAAAAACAGACTCACTAAAATATAAAGTATAAAAGTACTGAATATACACATACATACATGCCGGGCGCCGATTTGTTCCCGGTGATCCGGCCGAGATTTCGGCGGGGGTCCCGACGCCGACGCGTCACCGGGTGTCTGGCGAACTGCGTTTTCGGCACCGACGGGTACCGGAGCGACCGGGGCTTGGATCGGGCGGATCGATGCGGGCCGTGGGCGCGGTGGAGAGGAGAGCGGTGGAGAGAGGAGACGGGACGCGCTGGAACAGAGATCAGTATGGATATATGGACTATTATTCTGTATATTAACAGTCTACAGCAGAGTTAGTTACACCATTGGTCGGCCGTGGCACGTGACACCTAGCCATATACTAGGGTTTGACCTAGTCTTGTTGAGTCTGGAGGTGCGGGTGTGCATGGACTTGTAGCATTTGCCAGAGGGCAGCAGGGTGAACAGATGGTGACAAGGGTGGGATGTGTCCTTTGCAATGCGGCGAGAGTGGTAGGTGTCATCCAGAGTCGGAAGTTGGGTTCCGATGAGCGGCGTTTCTGACTCTCTGGAGAGCCTTTCTGTCTGCACAGTACAGCTGCTGTACCACACAGAGAGGCAGTAGGTGAGTACACGCTCTATGGAGCAGCGGTAGAAGGACAGCAGCAGGTGCTCAGACAGACAGGTCGGCTTTCTTGAGTGTCCTGAGGAAGTAAAGCAGCTGCTGTGCCTTCTTGACCAGTGATGTGGTGTTGATCGTCCATGAGATGTCCTCAGAGATGAAGGTTCCAAGGAATTTGAAGCTGGAAACCATTTCCACTCTGTCTCCATTGATTGAAATTAGTGCAGGGTCCTCACCATGGCTCCTGAAGTCAATTATGTTCTTGAGTTCTTTTGTTTTTTTTATGTTGAGTGCCAGGTTGTTTACAGAACACCATTTAGCCAGGTTCCGGACTTCCTCTCTGTAGGCTGACTCGTCACTGTCTGAGATCAACCCATCCACTGTTGTGTCAGCCGCAAACTTAATGATGGTGTTTGTTGTGTGGATCGGTGCACAGTCGCGGGTGTAGAGGGAGTAGAGGAGGGGACCCACACTGCCTTGTGGGGCTCCTGTGCTGACTGGCGAGGTGGGGGATGAATGGGGTCCCAGCCTGTCTGTCAAAAAGTCCTGAATCCACATGCAAGTGGGATGGCTGAGGCACAGGTCAAGCAGCTTGGTGACCATTCTGCTGGGGATCATTGTATTAAAAGCAGAACTATAGTCTATGAAAAGCATCCTCACATGTGCTCTGGTGTTCAAGGTGGGTCAGTGCTCCTCTGTTGATCTGTTGGCCCTGTAGGCATGTTGGTGTTGGGCCAGGGTGGATTTGATCTGTCTTAAGTCTTTCAAAACACTTCATGACTTCATAACTGGTGTGAGGACGACTGGTCTGTCGTCACTGAAGCTGCTGATGGCTGTATGCTTGGGTACGGGAATAATGGCGGCTGACAGTTGGATAGCACAGTCTCTGAGCACAGAGAGGTATCCGTCAGAGCCAGCTGCCTTACGTGCGTTGACACCTTGCAGAATGCGCCTCACATCCCGGTCTGTACAGGGAGCGCTTGGTGAAGACGACACGACCGTCTCCGTACCTGCTGCCTCAAAGCGGACAAAGAAGCAGTCGAGCTCCTCTGCTAGTGAGGTGTTGTTGCTTGGGTGTGGGTCGTTGCTGCTTTTGTAGTACTGATCCTCAGTTTGTGGGCCGCCTTGGCGTCTTTGATGCCTGTTTTCAGGTTAGACCAGGCGGCAGTGTACAGTTCTCTTCAGTCGAGACCTTGATGTCACCACATATGGGATATGGGATATGCCTTCCTGAGGGCTTTGCTCGTGCGGTGACGTCTCGTTCTCTCCCTCAGAGAACCAGGGCTGTATCACAGCCCCAACGGTCTTTGTTGCCAGACCTGTATTGCGGTCCCTCAACAGGAAGTGTACTTCTTTGGTCATCCATGGTTTACGGTTGGGGAAACCCCGGATGCGTTTGCTGACAGTGACGTTTCCAACACAGTTCTTAATGTAAAACAGCACTGTGGGAGTGTGTAAGTCCTGTCGTGTAAATAAATCCCAGTCCGTGCCTTCAAAGCAGTCTTGTAGTTGTGAGGTTCCCCCTCAGGCCAAGTCATTATAGTCTTAACAGTAGGTTTGGCTCGGTGAATGCGAGGACAATAGACCGGGTC
>NW_027281419.1:27500-29615 GCF_046629955.1 Centroberyx affinis
TGTTTTCTTTTTTTAGCAATGACACAGTCCATCAGGTGAGAAGGTGTTCTCTGGGTCTTTAGCCTTTTCTTAAAGATGGAGAGGGACTCTGTGGATCAAATGGAGTTCAGTAACTCGTTCCACCACCGAGGAACCACAGAAGAAGAGTCTGGACAGAGTCAGGACCTTGTGGAGGAGGACACACACACTTCCTCTCCACACAGATAAAATACTCTGAGCTTATTCTCACCAAAAAGATCAAACAAAACACAGTAAAGTCTTTAAAGCTTTGTCTTCTTGCATTTTGTCTTTATTGGACATTTCCTCCAGAAAACTAGAAAAGCAACATTTAGATTTTCTTAATGTGGATTGTTCTGGTTTATACTGGGTTCTTCTTCTTCTTCTTCTTCTTCTTCTCCTCCTCCTCCTCCTCCTCCTCCTCCTCCTCCAGGTGTGGTACAGTCAGATCTGGACGGTTCCCTGGTTGGACGGTTCGGTTCTGGATCAGCTGCTGGACTCTCTGGACCGACAACTGAGCCAGTTCACTGACCTGAAACCAGTCTGCAGGGAGGTGAGACAGGACACAGCTGTCTGTCTGTCTGTCTGCCTGCCTGTCTGTCTGTCTGTCTGTCTGTCTGTCTCTTTTGCTGTCCCACACACTTCAGCTGCCTCTCTTTGTGTGTGTGTGTGTGTGTGTGTGTGTGTGTGTGTGTGTGTGTGGTTGTGTGTGTGTGTGTGTGTGTGTGTGTGTGTGTGTGTGGTTGTGTGTGTGTGTGTGTGTGTGTGTGTGTGCAGGCTCTGCTCTCTCGGCTCCATGAGCAGGTCTTGCTGCAGTATGTGAAGAGGATGATGAGGATGAATGCGAGGATGAAGAGCAGAGAGCAGCAGGTGGGCGGAGCCTCCAGGATGAGTGACGACGCCCACAAGATCAAAGACTTCTTCACCGAGGGGGTGAGACACACACACACACACCAACCACACACACACACACAGACACACACACACACACACACACATTCAAATGAATCCAAACAAAGTAACACTGTGACCAGTTAACATACAGTTTCTTTAGTTTGGGAGTTTTCATTAGTTTATTGTTTATATGTTTTATCATTTATCAAATGTATTGACTTTATCCTTTCAGGTAACACTTTATAGTAAGGGTCACTGAGTTAAGGGTCAGTTAATTAAGCAACATTACACTGGAGGGTGAGCGTTACCGTCTTTATTGGCACGACAGTGATGCGGTCAGTATCACTGTGGGTGAAGCTCAGCCTCCAGTGTAATATTGCGATTATACAACAGTTACCAACAAAATAAAAGATATAAACAAAATGTATTCATATTGTGGGGCAACTCGCTCTCAAAATAAAAAACTTTTTGCTAGTGTTATCTCCGTTTCCCTGGAAATACATGGGGTCTGACTAATAACTGGAAAACAATCAGTCACGTCAGTAGACTCCTATGTAATGGAACCTAGTTTACTGCTCCAGCAAGTAGGCGGAGCCTTAGTACCGACCTGCAACAGACGAGTTCTAGTCCCTGTTGAGTCAGCAGCCAACTGGAGCTAATGCTTTCTAGAGATCGCGGGATTTCCCAAACTGAATAAATACCACACATATAAACACAAAACTGCCTCGCTAGCTCGATCTTGTTGTAACTAAGATATCTGCTGAAAAAAATAATTTTTCCATGGGCAGATTTAGCTGCTACGTCCTCGAACTTCACATGTATTTTTAAGCTAGTAGCGCCGTGTCACCGACTCACCGGACAGCTGATGGAGGATGCAGAGCGTCTGGTAACATCAAGGCTGAACAGAGTTAGCGTAGCGTTATATTTAAATATATTGTATGATAATATGGCGGAGTAATATTTAGTGATGAGCACGGCTAGGTGTGCTGTCATGCTGATTTGATCACGTTCTAAATGTCTAGTTGACCAATCAGATTGCTTGGTCGGAACTACCTGTTGTATAATGCTTAATAAACATTAACTAACCCTTAACTAACTGTTAACTAATGTGTCTGGTAATAATTTACTAATGGTGTTCATGTTAACTAAGGTATTAATTTATACATTATTTAATAGCCATCTTTATAAACTATTAAATAATGTATAAATTAATACCTTAGTTAA
>NW_027281420.1:0-68636 GCF_046629955.1 Centroberyx affinis
TTGATGAATTGGGCTCACCATGTTCTCCCATTCGACATGTGAAAAGTTAAAGCTAAAGGTTCAGTTTAAGACAAGTAGATCAACTTTGGTTAAAGGAACAGTTCACCCAAAAATGAAACGCTGTCATCATCTCCTCACCCTCATGCCAAATGAAACTCAGGTGAAATGTGTTAGTCCATATAACACACAGGGAGGCTGCAGCACAACTTGGTAGCAGCCTTCTCCAAAACAACTGAAGTCAATGGGGACCTGTTCTTTAGAGCTCCAAAACAAAAACAGCCAAACAATCACACTGTGAATAGAAAGACCTATATACCATTATTTGTTGCAATCAAGATTTGCACTAAATTATGTGTAAATATACTGTAGGTCTTTTTGGAACTCTGAAGAACTTCACCTGTGTTTCAACTGGCATGAGGGGAGGAGATGATGACAGAATTTTCATTTTTGGGTGAACTATTCCTTTAAGGTTAGGTTCAGGTTCTAGTCTATGCTTATGCTAAAAAAAATCAAAACTTTCCTCCCAGTAGAAAACTCGTTGCCATGAGTTGGGAATTGAACCCGGGTCGTCCACCCCCCCCCCCCCCCCCCCCCCCCCCGAGAACATTTCAGAGGATGTAATCGCGTATTTTAACATAAAGCAAGGAACAATTTTCTAAGGCAATTTTTTATGGATGGCATTTTGGCAAGAAACACTATTACATAGGTCTCCTCCTCCCCTTGTCCCCACTGTGAAGAATGTCTATATTTCTCTTCTTGGCATAACTGATATTATCCGTTCGCCGGAGGAGCGTATAAGCAGAAGCCGCTGCCCCCCCCCCCCCCCCCCCCGCGGTATGGCTGCCTGATGACATAATCAGTTAGATATCATAAACGCATCCCAGTCACAAGCCTCCCCCCGGGGGCAAAACAAGCGCGCTCCCTCCCAGCAGACCTGGAAGTAGTTCACGTTTTTTTTTTTTTTTTGGTCCCCGGCCTTGTTACACGCGAGCCTCGGGCCCGAAAAGCTCCGATATCCGACACTGGGAGAGAGAAGTGAATCCTCGGCTGCGGAAAATGGCACGTCGAATCACGTCAGAGGGAAAGATAAAGCCGGGGGGGGGGGGAGCTCAAGGGGGGGAAAAGTGAGCGGATATTTGTTTCTATATGTTGATATTGGCATTCAGAGTGTGTGGCTGAGCACCAGCATCTGCAGATGAAAGCGGGTGTGTGTTGGTGTGTGTTTCTGTGTGTTGGTGTGTGTCGGTGTGTGTCGCTGTGTGTCGCTGTGTGTCGGTGTGTGTCGCTGTGTGACGCTGTGTGTCGGTGTGTGTCGGTGTGTGTCGGTGTGTGTCGCTGTGTGTCGCTGTGTGTCGGTGTGTGTCGCTGTGTGTCGGTGTGTGTCGGTGTGTGTCGCTGTGTGTCGGTGTGTGTCGGTGTGTGTCGCTGTGTGTCGGTGTGTGTCGGTGTGTGTCGGTGTGTGTCGCTGTGTGTCGCTGTGTGTCGCTGTGTGTCGGTGTGTGTCGCTGTGTGTCGGTGTGTGTCGCTGTGTGTCGCTGTGTGTCGGTGTGTGTCGGTGTGTGTCGCTGTGTGTCGGTGTGTGTCGGTGTGTGTCGGTGTGTGTCGCTGTGTGTCGGTGTGTGTCGGTGTGTGTCGCTGTGTGTCGTGTGTGTCGGTGTGTGTCGGTGTGTGTCGCTGTGTGTCGGTGTGTGTCGCTGTGTGTCGCTGTGTGTCGCTGTGTGTCGGTGTGTGTCGCTGTGTGTCGGTGTGTGTCGGTGTGTGTCGGTGTGTGTCGCTGTGTGTCGGTGTGTGTCGGTGTGTGTCGCTGTGTGTCGGTGTGTGTCGGTGTGTGTCGGTGTGTGTCGCTGTGTGTCGGTGTGTGTCGCTGTGTGTCGCTGTGTGTCGGTGTGTGTCGCTGTGTGTCGCTGTGTGTCGCTGTGTGTCGCTGTGTGTCGGTGTGTGTCGCTGTGTGTCGGTGTGTGTCGCTGTGTGTCGCTGTGTGTCGGTGTGTGTCGGTGTGTGTCGCTGTGTGTCGGTGTGTGTTGCTGTGTGTCGGTGTGTGTCGGTGTGTGTTGCTGTGTGTCCTGGCTGTCCACCGGCTGCCTGCAGCTCTGTTCCCTGTGTGAAGGGAAGCGGCTTCCCAGCAGCAGATAGCGGCTCTCTGGCTCAGGATTGCTTTCGGTGCTGTCATTATATAACTTCTTCAAAAGTCAGAATCAGAACTATTAATCGTCAAGTGTGATAACAGTAGAGGAATTTGTCTTGGTGACATTGGGAACATTTACACGCACACTAATAAAACACTGCTAACCTGATTAAAGGACAAGTTTGGCGATGTTGGATCTGTATAACTCCAAGTATACCCAGCGGCAGCCTGCAGAACGGGGCGGGGCTACAGATCGACCCTGTAATCCCACCCATTGATGATTTCATTGGTTTAGAGGTCGAAACAGGGCAGGACTACAGATCGCCTGTAATCTACACTAGCATAAATTAACATCAATGCTATCATTACTGGCTCGCTAGCTGCTAACCGTTAGCTACAGATCGCTAGCTGCTAACCGTTAGCTACAGATCGCTAGCTGCTAACGTTAGCTACAGATCGAACCTGTAATCCCGCCCATTGATGATTTAATAATAATAATAATAAACTTTATTTGTATAGCACCTTTCATACAAGAAATGCAGCTCAAAGTGCTTTACAACAAAGAAATTACATGCACCAAGTGCTTCACACAGAATACATAAAATAAGATGGAGAATAAAACCCACTTGATAAAAATCAACATAAAATGGAAAATAAAACCCACTGAATGTGCAGGAGTGCATAAGTGCGATTTCATTGGTTTAGCGGTCGATCTGTACCCCCGTCCCGACCTGTAGCCCCGCCCCGATCCGTAGCCCCGCCCCGACCTGTAGCCCCGCCCCGACCTGTAGCCCCGCCCTGTAGCCCCGCCCCGATCTGTAGCCCCGCCCCATTCTTCAGGCTGCAGCTGGGTGCTTCTCTATAACTCCTCTCTTTGTCAGTTGAAGCAGCGAGCTCTGCTGCCTCTTGCTGCAACAATGAGTCCAAACTGTTTGTCAAAATATCTCCCAAAAAAATTAGTCTGTGAAAACGATACAGAGAGAGACCGACGTATTTCTCTCCGCGGCCCGGAAAGCAGCGGTACCGACCGTTTCCACTCAGTGGATCGTCTTCTACCGAACTCTACTGTTTACAATCTGTCCAAACCGTAACAGAGGAACTGAGTCATGTTTCCTCTCAGGTCCCTGTGGAGCCACAAATGTTTTTGACTCTCCACTTTTCTTCACTCTTAGCCGGCTGAGCTGTTGTTGTTGTTCGAACTCGTCAACGCCAATTGAAAATTGAGTAGACGCTCCCAGCTCTGTAATTTTGGAGACTGATTACACAGATCTCTAATCCATTAACATTAAAGATGTCCTGTGTTAACAATTGCTTCACCTACATTGTCCTGTAAACTAGTCTGTACAGAGCTTTAGACTGATTATCTTAATCAGTGTAACCTGGTTTCACACCTTGATTTCAATCTTTGGATTTATTTGGCCACGTAAACACCACGCCATCAGGGCCTCATTATGTTTTACCTGCTTGTAAAACTAACCGCCATCTTTTTTATCTGATCTTTTATTGTGTTTACCAAGTTTATTTATCAACATTATTTATTTATAGATTTTATTCCACATTTTAGCTCCTTGGTGTATTGTTTGTTTGCATGTTGTTGGATGTTACTGTTTTTCTGTGTACAACAAGCTGCTCGTAGCTAATTGCCCCTAGTGGGATTAATAAAGTTGTTTTGAATTTGAATTTGAACGACAGTCTGATTTCATTCAAACGTGCTGATGTGCGTCTTTAGACAAGTGACAAGATGGCGGCACGTATTACACACTGCATGTCGTCTGTGTCTGACTGATCAGTTTCAAATAGAGGAAATCTGTGTGTGAGAGGCTTGAAACACTAAAATACCCTCAAGCTTATCCAGACATTATTAAAGGATAAATGAACTTTTATCTGTGTGAGTATGAGCAGTGATGAGTAGTGTTGAGGAGGTTATTTCAATTATAAAAAAGAACGATCTATACAATGGAAATGTATTGTTTACTGTCCAAATCAGTTTTCTTCATCTTCATTAAACATCCATCTTACTGTAAAACGTTCTCCTTCTCCTCCAGATTCCTCCACTCCGTCCCGAGTCCGGCCGTAAACGACCGACCCCTCCTCATACATTCCACAACTCAAAGCGCCGCCCGCCCACTCTTCTTCTTCTTCTCCTTCTTCTTCTTCTTCTTCTTCTTCTGTTGCACCTGCTGCACAGCTGCTCCTCTGGCGCCGGATCAAGACCGAACACCGAGGCCTTCCGTAGGCGGCTGCTCTCCGGTGGCCTCGACGCTGCTGTTTGCATCAGTCTTCATCCAATCATTCTCTCTCATCCACACACACACACACACACACACACACACACACACAGACGACTTCTCCACGCTGGTTGAGCCGCCACGCGCCATCTGCTCCCATCAGGAGAGGGTGATTGATGCTCTGCCCGTAAAGACGGTACAGGATGACTCATCAGCTCCCGCCTGGTGGCTGGCGCCGGGCGAGGCACGCTTTTCTTTTTTGTTTATGTGTGTGTTGTTCCCGAAACACATTCCCCCTCTCTCCCATGTCTTCCTCATCATCTAATCACACTGGAAACACCACTTTTCTTATTTGAAGGGGCAGTAAGTGAGGTTTTTACTGTCCCGCATGGCTGAAAACCAACATGATCTCATAAAAAGTCGTGAAATAAGCACAAACTCTGAAATACAGATGTAGGTGCTGTGGACACGAATTATGTGAAAGAATTGGATTCTGGGAGAATAACATGAATTGGACATGACATTTTCAGCTAAAGGTCGGCTAACAGTTAAGTTTAGACAACTAAAACAACTTGGTTAAGGTTAGTGAAAGGCTTTGGTCGTTTAATAAGAAAAACTTTTGCTAAACGTTCAAATTTGACTCACAGTAGAAATTTCCTTCCTATAAGCTGGGAATTGAACTCTGGTCTCCGCCATTGAAGTGAAACTCATGGTCCATCCTCCACCCGACCACAACACCCTGCCTCTGACTCTGCTGCCTGGTTAGAGTCATGGAACCGTCTCATGCTGGGAAAACTGAGTTTTAACACTTTATGTGCCACCAACACGTAATTTGGTGTTAACAAGTGTTTGCTGATAGAGCTGATATATTCAAAAGTATATAAAAGTGTTAAATGAACTCTGATAGTGTGGACTTCTATAAACACTGGCACAGTGTTAATTTTACACTGTCAGAGTGAAATTTACACTGACGATTTATTTATTCATATTTTCAACTACTCAGTGATGGAGGACGGTGCTAAAGCTAAAAAGCCTCGTTCTCAAGCTAAAAGCAAATGAAGAAGCAGTATTATCATTCCAGTATTCAGCATGGTGATATATCAGCTCTTCACTAGATGTTTCTGCTGGATCTCTGCTCTAATTAGCTAGCTTACTCCTCTACATTGTGAAAATGTGATTGTCAGTTACAGGCCACCGTACGCTGAGCCAGAGCCTGGCCTTGATGCTGCTAGCAGGGCTTGTAAACAAAAGTCACATGACTCACAAGTAGCCAGTTTATTGGACAGAGTTTTGGTGACCTGACAAAACAAATCTGACTCCAGTTCCTGTAACTTCAGCTCAGCATGATGAACTTGTCCGTCTCTTCTTCTGTGGTGTTCATACCAGTTAAGAACACATGAAGGAACAGCTGAATATGAGCATCAGTCCAGACTTCATTTTGTTCTGCTAGGCTTTCCGAGCATGAGGAACCACATCCGTCTCCTACTACCCACAATCCCTTGGGTTTCGGGGTGGTTTCTCGTAGTTGGTTGGATGAACGAACCGCACCGCAGTTCTCTTGTTAGAGGACTGAGACTCTCGGTGCCGTTACTTGGTGCCACCAGAGGTCAAAGGTCATCGTTCTCTCCTGGGCAAACCAGCTGAACTGAAGGAGGAAACCTGCTTGCTGTGACACTTCCTTGCTCCTTCCTCTCTCTCTCTCTCTCTCTCTTTCCCTCTCTCCCCTCCATCTTTAATTTGTTTTGCGTCCCCAGACGTATTTTCATATCTGAGAGCGGCGGCCCGGCAGCCTGGTATTATGCTCTTTCGTCTGAACGCTGAGCTGTGATCAAACTCCTCATTGAGATGCAGATGAAGGGCCGACTCGCTCGCGGCTCACATCCAGGCTTTGGAGGCAGCCGGCGAGCCGTTTGTTCTCCCCTCTGTGATTTTAACACATCATCCGGGGAGAGACGCTTCATGTCAAACAGCATCTCCTCCTCCTGTTTAGAAGCAGCTGCACAGCCACTTTACTTCTCAATGGCCTTGTTGCAGTGTGTGTGAACCTGTGTGTTAAACTGCGGCGAGTGTAAATGCACAGTAACACTGTGTTGCTGCATAATCTCCTGATACAGAACAGACTCACAAGGATGAAAAGACACAATGCAAGTTAATAAAAAAAACACCACAATGCACTAAAATAAATACTTTGTACAATAAGTACAATATGTATGTGTTTTTTTCATTAAGTACTGGCACATTATTATTGTATTATTGTGTACCTACAATACCTCTTTGTCTTGGGGTTTGTCTTCAGTCGTCATCACCCAGTGTGTGTGTGTGTGTGTGTGTGTGTGTGTGTGTTCACTGAATTTCAGCCCTTGATCTCTGTGATGCTGAATTGTTAATACACTCTTAAAAAGGATGTGTCATTTTCTGCACATCCCAAAATCCTCAAAATAAGTACTTTGTATAATAACAACAATATCTCTATCTTGTCATATCGTATCTTATCTTATGCTATCTTATCTTATGTTATTGTATCATATCTTTTTGTATCGTATGTTATCGTATCTTATCTTAGCTTATCTTATTTTATCTTATCTTAGCGTATCTTATATTAACGTATCTTATCTTATCTTAGTGTATCTCATCTTATCTCATCTTATCGTATCGTATCGTATCGTATCGTATCTTATTGTATCTTATCTTATCGTATCTTATCTTAGTGTATCTTATCTTATCTTATCGTATCTTATCTTAGTGTATCTTATCTTATCTTAGCGTATCTTATCTTAACGTATGTTATCTTAGTGTATCTTATCTTATCTTAGCATATCTTATCTTATCTTAGCGTATCTCATCTTAGTGTATCTTATCTTAGCGTATCTTAGCGCATCTTATCTTAGCGTATCTTATCTTATCTTAGCGTATCTTATCTTAGCGTATCTTAGTGTATCTTAGCGTATGTTATCTTAGCGTATCTTAGTGTATCTTAGCATATCTTATCTTATCTTAGCGTATCTCATCTTAGTGTATCTTATCTTAGCGTATCTTAGTGTATCTTATCTTAGTGTATCTTATCTTAGCGTATCTTAGTGTATCTTATCTTAGCGTATCTTATCGTATCGTATCTTATCGAGTTTTTACCAGCACATTATTGTTGTATACCTACAATAATTCTCCATACTTCTCCACAAGTTAATGCACTGGAATAAGGCTGCTGCAAAGTAAAGTGTTATTGCAGTGTTAGTGGGGGTTTGTCTTGAGTCATCATCACCCAGTGTGTGTGTGTGTGTGTGTGTGTGTGTGTGTGTGTGTGTGTGTGTTCACTGAATTTCAGCCCTTGATCTCTGCGATGCTGAATTGATAATACACTCTTAAAGAGGATGTGTCATTTCCAGCACATCCATGTTGTCCTAAACCAGAGGATCAGAACTGGAAAACCCATTTAGCAGAATCTGTAAATACAGTGAATTCAGCTGCATGCTCTAATTGAATCAAAGCTCATCTCTCCTGATATAACCCCATTGTTATTTGCATCAGGCAACTTTTAATTACAGGTTTCCCCAAGTGTGAACGCAGATAAAAACCAGTCCAACAGCCTGAAAGACGGGTGTGTCAGCGGAGAGTTTTAAATGGGCGCTGCCGATATTAAAATGGATGAAAAAAAAAAACAATGACAATGAATATCTTTGGCGAGGGACAATAGATTCTTCATTGCGGCGTGAAATTATCATGAGCAAAACACAGCGAAAGATTATTTGATCCGTCGGGTGAAAATAAAAGAATGTTAGCTGTGAATTCGTATCGCTGATGCTCACTGGCAGAAGAGTTATTATTTTGGAATGAATGAGTAACGTGCGGCGAGCTTTGAGCAGTTCAGCTTCGTCAAAGATGAGGAACTTCAATCAGCGAGTCCAGTTTCTTTGTAAATGTTAATCTCTGGTGGGCATTGTGGCTGCTGATAGCTCACATTCAGTATCTTTAAATTTGACCATTTTCATGCCAAAAAAAATTACAATTATTCGAGAAAGTTCCAGGAATTTTCTTGTTGTCAGAGTGGAAAAGGCTCTGAAACAGCATTCAGAGCATCATGGGACACTAAAACTCTCCACTGAAAGCAGACTAATGAAATGATTTCAGGGTTAGCAGCTCTTTAAAGGGACGGTCCACCCAGTTAAAAATGTAAATTTTCTTCTTCAGTATCACATCATAGAACATAGAACAGATGTGAGCGTTCCTAACATTCAAGGATGTTCAATCTGTCTTTAAGGTTGTTAATAAAGACAGAGCTACAGCATGAAATTCACACTTTCTGAGTCATTTTTACCACTTTGTTGCTCGTTCATGTCGCTCTGCTGCTGATTCTGATATTTCCGACAGGACTTGAAGGCAGCAGCAGACGAAGGGAATCTGTCACAGATATTACACCAATAAAGAGTTAAAGAGGCTGAAGAATGAAACACAAAGCAACAAGTGAGCTGTTAGATCAGGAACTGTAATGTGATTACTGAGACTGGAACAGTAACACTGAGCAGCAGTCATCACACCGCTCCTGTCCCTTCAGTCAGCTGACACACAAGCAGAACTTCAAACCGGTTCATGTCCAACGGCTTCATCTGTAGGTTTCAGTCATTTAGCTGACGCTTCTACCCAGAATGCCTCACAGCGAGTGAGCAGGTAGGGACGTCTTGACTGACGAATCAAACCTACACAATGGAAGAGCGCATGGATCATTCATAAGCTCTGTATCTGAAAAGTAAAATCAATTAGCTCTCCGTTTGACCTTTTTTTTATTTCACAAATCTCCAGTTTCTGCCCCCACATTAGCACGTATACACCAGCCGCACGCCACAAAGACTCCGTCAATTCTCCATTTAAAGCCGAGCGGAGGAACAGAGGCGGCCGTCGCTCCATTGATTGCACTTTCAGTCGTCCATTTGTTGGGAAAGAAAGACCAACATAAATGGCTCTGAGGGCCTTTGAAAGGGGAACATATACCCTCGTTTGAAGATGAGAAGCCGTTTTGTGGCGCATGCACGTCATTAGCCCGGCACAATGGAGCGGGCGGCGGGCGGCGGGCGGCGGGCGGCGGGCGGCGGGCGGCGGGCTGCTCCTCCTATACATGTGAAGGAGACTGCAGCAGCGTCTAAAGGCATCAATTAGATTTTATACAGTCTGTTTACCGAGCTGCCAGGCCGTCCTGCTGGTCCTGCTGGTCCTGCTGGTCCTGCTGGTGCGACTCCCAAACCAAACCCCTTCATTTTATCCCTGAAGTGTCCTTAACTTCTCATTACATCAACATTAACCATTAAAAATAACAGCTTTAAAAAAGCAAGGTTAGTATCCTGGGTTTTTAAGGGATTTATTGGTTACTGTAACTGAGTAGCTGTTTTGTGTACTTGTACTTTTTAGCATATATTTCAAAGTCAGTAAATTTACTTGGTAACACTTTACAATAAGGGCACATTGATTAAGGGATGCTTAATAAATTAATAATTTATACATTATTTAATAGTCATCTTTATAAACTATTAAATAATGTATAAATTAATACTTTAGTTAACATGACCACCATTAGTAAATTACACATTAGTTAACTGTTAATTAAGGGTTAGTTAATGCTTCTTAAGCATTAACTAACCCTTATCTAGCATTAACTAATCCTTAACTTAGTGTACCCTTATTGTGAAGTGTTACTGATTTATTCATGGGTTGGTTCATGGAAACAAATTTCAAATTAAGGGATTTTTTTTATGCCTTTTGAGCAGGTTTACTTCGGTTATTAATGAGTTATTAATGGAAAGTTCCTGTCTCCCTGTATT
Source organism: Centroberyx affinis (assembly GCF_046629955.1). Taxonomy (NCBI): domain Eukaryota; kingdom Metazoa; phylum Chordata; class Actinopteri; order Beryciformes; family Berycidae; genus Centroberyx; species Centroberyx affinis. The sequence continues at coordinate 10,161 of NW_027281420.1, forward strand.
TTAAATTAAATTAAAAAGTAAGCAGTCAAACATTAAGGGGTGTTTAAGGAGGTTTTGATGGGGTCTCCTCCATGAATAACTCCCTTAACTAATTTTAAGGGGATTTTGCATGAATTAAGGGGGTGAATTCATGTAAATGTAAGGGTATTTTAAGGGATTACTGGTTTGTAGAGAGTACAACACCAGACACAGTGATAAGCAGTGACTTAAAGGGATGGTAAGTAAGATTTTTACTGTCCCAAAGCATAAAATGACCATAATATATCTGGGGGGGTTGATAGTGTTATTGATCAATACCACTGACTTGATCAGCTCCTCAGATTTCTGAACTGTCAGAACTCTTTCTGGCCCGAACTCTCCTGGAACAAAAACTTCCACCAATTTAGAAGTTTAGAATTTAGGAGTTTAGAAAAATATTGATTGATTGAATATTTATTAAAAAAAAAACATTTTCAAACTTATTGTTTAGTATAAATACGATTTAGGGTATGTCAGCCTGCATTGTGAAATACTATGAACATCTTAGACTAGACTAAAGTAGGTGAGTTTGAGTTGTGGATGAGCAGAAAATATGCAAAAAAAAGTACAAGTACACAAAACAGCTTCTCAGTTACAGTAATCAGCTTCCATCCTTGCATGTTTGTCGCAGATGGGATAATTGCGGTGCGAGGTGGAGGAGCCATAACTCCCAGCCCCGCCCCTCATCATCACTATAAATATTTCACCACATCACTACACAATATTTCAACAAGTCCTATATATGAATCATGTTATTTCCGTCTTATCGCGGACTAGCAGACGCACTCGGCTCCCTCGGCTCCGGCAGACTGAAGTGTTTAACCTTTCTCAGATTGACTGCCTCCAAACAGCGTCTGTCATTTGAAAGCGGGGACCGTTTCGTTGTTCCTCCGAATAAAAATAATAAAATCCCCCGGCCCGCGCTCCTCATTGTCTCCGCGGCGATGAGGCGGGGCGGGGCAGGGCGGGCGGGCGGGTGGGCGGCTGTTTTGACACCTCATGACTCCCCTTCAGCCCCGGAGCCGCGGGAGCCTGATGCACACCGGAATAGCAGCACCGATTTTACACACTTAGATCACACTCTCCTCTGTCGCAGTATTCGCCCGGATAACTAATAAGCTTATTAATAGTTGGGACTGTAAGTGAAAGATACAATGTTACATGTTTTAATTGAAAAGGAAAAAAGTTGTATTTATTCAATTATTAGTATTGTAAGTAGGGATGTAGTTCAGTTTTTTTCCACATTTTCTTTGTGCAATACACTGACAAACTTAAGTTATTGCCTCTTGAATCCAGACTCATCAAGCTTATTTTTTTTTAAGGATTTTTGTTTCAGGACATTTTCTTGGTAAAAGTGAAATTGTCTTGGAGAAAGTTTCTTGTTTCCATATTTTCTTTATTGTTGGAAAAAATAGTTGCTACAAACCATTACAAAGCAACACAATATGAAATGGGAAAAAATTTGTTCTAGTGAAGAGTGGGACTGTATAAAACTCTAAATACGCTCTACCTGTCACATGTATATTTCAGTTTCTAAATGTACTGGTACTGTCAATCCAATTATTTGAATTACTGAAGGGATCCTATTATTTTTATTTTGTCTTTTTTATTTTTATTTACTTTTTTTACTACTCTTTTTTTTTCTCCTTTTCTTTTTTTATGAGGATATATTGTCATGTCATCTTATTGTCATGTGTGTTATGTGTATTTTTTGCCTGTAATAAAACAAAAAAAAACAAATGATTTGTCATATTGGCATGAATCAAGTGGAATTTACTGAAACCAGCAGATTATCTGCCAGTGCAGAGAGAGAATCTGACTAAAAATATCATGAAATAAGCTGATAGGTCTGGAGACAAGAGGAAATCACTGGACAGTTTGGCATTTTTTACAGTGTATTTACTCACATTTTTAGGCTAATGTAAGACTTATTGTGTAAATTCATCAGAGTTTCACTGATACAGGTTTTTGAATTGAATTAGCTTGAATATTGAATATTGGTATACAGTTATCAGCGTGCATTTTAAATGTCTGCCTGGACTGCCTGGATATTTATGATGGTTGCTATAGATGATTTTGGATTATTGTGGTTTCTGTTTATTGATGTGCTTTCAATGGTTTATATGCTCAGGTATTCAGTTATCGATATGCACTTTAAATGTCTGCCTGGACTGTGATGGTATTTATGATGGCTGCTATAGATGATTTGGATTATTGTCGTTTCTGTTTATTTGATTTGATGTGCTTTAAATGTGTCTGTATGTTCTGTGTTGTACCACAAATTGCCTCTTGGAGGACATTAAGGTTTTCTAAGTCTAAGTCTAATATTTTTGTTTTCAAGCTACTGATAGACAATATTTTATGCCGATATTCAATATATTTTAATTTAACCATTTTCATGCCAAACAAGTGGGCTAGCGCTTCAGTATAACAAGATAAAAGTGTCCAAACTCCTCTTTCAAACCTTTCCTTCCTCGATAATGATAATAATCTTTAATTCCCAGTTTCCCAATTCCCATTCTGAGTTTTATGTACAGCAGATCGTTGTGTTTTTGTGGATGTTAAAGAGGTTTCTAAGATCAGTCATGAAAGTTTAGAGTCAAAACAAGATGGAAATGGAAACATCCTGATTTGTTTTTCCTTGTGTGTGTGTGTCAGCCTTAATCACAGGCCGATTTAACTCTTTAGAGGAACAGAGTGTCTGTGCCGGGCCTGACGATGCCCCCAGTTTAACATTTTGATGTGAGTCATGTTGAAGTGGCGAGCTGCAGGCGGCGCCCGGCGGCCCGACCAGACGCACAGCGCCGGGACGACAAGAGAAGCCGTTCAGGGCTTCTTTCTTTTTGCTGCTATTTATGACCAGACATCTTTGATCGCTGTTTGATTTGTTATTTCAGATTCTGTTGGATGTTGTTTCTAGAGAGTTTGTAGCTAATGTTCTCTTTAGAGCAGTGGTTCTCAACGTGGGGTCCAGGGACCACCAGGGGTCCTTGAGTGGGTTCCAGGGGGTCCCCACACACAGAGAAATCAAGGTACAGGAATGGACCTAAAATGGTACAAACGCTTTGTCGCTCCAGCTGTACCCTAGCAGGGTACGAGCACTGTACCTTGAACATTGGTACATTTTTGTACCTTCTTGTCTGTACCTCTAAAAGAACATTTCTGCACCCCTAGTGACAAAAATGTACCTTTATGTCCTAGTACAAAAATGTACCCATTGGAAAGGTACGGAATTGGTACCTAATGAGGTACAGCTGGAGCGACATGCCATTTTGTACCTTTATGAGGCAAAAACATACCCTTAAATTCAGAGACAAAAACATTTACAATTATTCACCAAAATTTATTTAGAGAATTAACAATTAGTTTACATCTTTTAACAAAATCCAATAGTTTACATGTAAACCAATCCCTTGTCAGTGCATTTCAATCAATGTATTGTTCTGCTAGAACTGAATTGTCCTTAACAAGTTCCAGCACATGACAAAAAGCAGTGCTTTTCAACATTAAGCTGAAGCATAAGGCCTAAGGAGCCATTCACTAAGTGCAACAAAACTCCATTTCATAACTTGGTTTCACACATAAAACATAACAAAGTTGAGTAAAAAGTACACTTACAAAATGCAAATTCATAACTGACATGCAGGGTTAGGTTAAATTGCTTCAGTATCTTAACACTTAAACTGGAAGCATCAGGCTTTGTGAGCCGTTCATAAACCAGTTTTAAATGCAAAACACACAAGCAGTGCATGTTTCACGAATTAAAACATAACAAAATTCTGAGTATAAAGTACAGAACATTAACAAAACTCAAATTAACATGTGGGATGCGTTTAAATTCCTTCAGAGCTTAAACACAAAACTGAAAGCATCAGGCCCAATGAGCCGTTCATTAATCAGTTTCAAATGCAAAACACTCAAGCAGTTTAACACATCCCGCTATCCTGACACTCTGCAGACTTGTTTTCATATTTACTTTTGTCCCTCTTTACACCTACCATTAATAGCCATACCTGATGATCAGTGTGTCAATCTGAATTTTGCACTTTAAGTTTAAACCACATATCTGGCAACAATCTGGACAGGAGACTTGTGTTAATGGCAGGTGTAAAGGGGGGCAAAAAATTTCTCTAGTAATACTTGCACAACACTAAGCATTCCATTCATCTACCCTTGCCAAAAACTAGCAATTATACAAAATGTCTCAATCCAACATACAAATTATCATCAACTGTATATGTGTCAAGTGATGTGTGGTCCAACTCGTCTCCAGGTTTGAGCAAAATCCAGTCACTGTCTACTTTTACACGATATGCATGAAAATGCGAGTCAAAGGACAACGGAAGCAAAATTTTACTGCAAAGCACCCACATGGTATCAATGTTAAGAATGTATTTGATCTGCCCAAACACAGGAATTTTTTCAACATGTAAAAGGTCTAATGTCAACACATCTCTAACAGCATACTTGATGTTGTCTACAGTCATTTCAGAAACACGGTGAATTACTTTGCCCTCTAATTCTACATCTCTGAAGTTGCCACTTACTTTTAGAGCAGTCTGAAGATCAATGGGTAGAGACAATAAAGGTGTGCTGACACTTCTACCAGGCACCTTTTCAAAATCACCCAAGATATTGATAGGTGAAAATTCCCAACATTGTTTGAGCTGGTGACGATTGCTCAGTGTCACTGTTATGTTTATAAAATTTCGACAGTTATTAGTCAGATTCTTAAAATATTGATGCTTTCCTTCGAATCTCATACACCAAAGAGAACGAAGAGGACCATACATTAACATAAGTCTTGGATAATGTATAAGATAATGACATTTAGGTGTTAAAACAGTTCCAAATACCTCCGTCATCTCAGAAAGGAATGCGTGTACAAGTAATTCTAGACATGCTAGTTCATCTTTCCTCACTTTAGCTGCCATGACAATATCTGCAATATCTCTACATAATAAGAACACGTGCCAGTATCTGCTGCCAGGAGGAATACGGTGCCCCATTATAAAAGGCAACAATCTAAAAAGACACCATTTTTGAGTAGCTGTTCCTACGATCCCTGAAGTTTGGAGAAGTCGTTCAGACAACAGCACAGGCTTATTGGCCTTGTCATTCTGACCTATACAGAATTTTTTAAGCTCTTCATTTAGCTCAGTTATAGTTATATGCTTTTGTCTATGTGCTTCGCAAATAACATGCTTCATTGTCAGTGGAAAAACTCCCTCCAACATATCATGCATGATGTCTGGGGGCAAAGACTTGGTCACATCAAAATAATCTAGTGCATCAAATGAACTAGTGCCATGTACACCATACAAAGCAGCATTTTCCTTGTTACGCTGGACACACTGGAGATGATATTCGTGGACTTCACTCGTTCTCAGAACAAAACTATCTTCCTGGAATTTGTGATTAATTTCTGAATGAGTTGCCATACAGTAACGACAAATTCGACCCGAGTTAAAACACACACGGAAGCCACCAATCATATGAGCTGACAGATTGTCAGCTGAAAAAGTTGCTAAAGCAGCATAAACTTTGTGCTCCGTTCCACAGACACTTATAATGAAGCCTTCAGTCGAAAGCTGTTTTAGGTCATCTATCAGTGGTTGTAATATGACGTCCATACCAAATTGTTTCACGTGTGAATAACGAACCAGCAGAGCTAAGTGAATGTGCTTAAGTTGAGATCGATACTTTCCACTCAAATTTCCAACAGTGTAGTAAAATGCACACAACTTATACTTAGTTCTTTTGGAGCCTAAAGGGTTAACTATTTCAAATTCGTCTTCATATAAATGAAGCCTTAAAGCATCTGGATGCTCTCTGAAAAACAAATGTTCCTTAAAATAAAGAGCATCTCTATAGTCCGTCAGAAGCTCTTCATCTTTGACCTCGCTATTTTCAGATAGTATTTGATCCCAGACATCTTCATGAGAACAGTATTTCTTTAAAACTTCAGAGATGGGAACATAGGAATAGGTTCCTATTTTGTGCCCTGAAGAGCCTCTCAGTGTGTAGTGTACAGGTTCTGTATAGTCCATCTTGGCCTTACAATGTTCTTTAATCATGTGTGGAGAACGAACCACCTCATAAGCTTTATCAAAGAAATCAGATGAGTGCAAAACTTGCTGAAGTTCAGGGCACTTTGAAATATCAAAACCACTTTTTTCAAGATGATAAGAAATAAACGAATCATAGTTTTCTTTGAAAAAACAAAAGAGAAATTTGACATCATCAGTAATGTCTTGTTGGACTGACAAATGTAGAAGGTTTTTCTCTCTGCATTTAAGAATGAATCCAAACAGATTATCTCTGAAATCCTCTAATAGTTTATCTAAATTTGGCATAACCGTTTGAGTATCAGAAGCAGTTGGATCAGTCTCAGAATTTTGCTGATCCAGGTACAAGCTGTGTTGCTGTACTGTGGACTCTTCACTGGGACAGTCATGTCTATTATCAGAAGGCCTAAATACAAAGCATCTGTGCTTCCTGTACACGTGTTTTCTAAAAGAATGGAATCGGGAAAAAGTTGACTGGCAATCACCTACACCACAGGTGATACTAAAATTTGGTTCATGTGCATGAACAAGTCCAACATGTTGGATTAACTTCACTAGAGTAAATGTCCTTCGAGTGCACTTTGGGCACTGGTGCCGTTGAGGCATGATGATCTAGCACAGAAGGTTAATCACTCGGAGTAAAGTTACTGGCAGGGGCTTGTCTCCCTCTTCCACAATACTGACAATGCGCCTCTGAAGGAAGGTCAGTGTGTTTTTCAGGTGCGGTGGGTATGCAATGTTGAAAGCAAAATACATACTGAAGGCTGTTATGAAGGCTTCATCAAGGCCTGTGCACTGGCACACGCCTACTCTGTCTACTTTCACCACACTGAACCCTCTTCCAGTGATCGCCATTTTCCAGTCATTGTCCATCAGTTGTATGGTTGGATAGGGTGTACCAGGGTCCCCCTACATAAAAGAAAAACATGCAAAAAGAGATTACAACTTGTAACCAATCAGTAAATTAGTTACTTCATTGGCATTTTTATTGCAAGCAAATCTGATTGGTCAATGTTATGTTAGAGCCTCTTATGTACAAGCACTTGCTGGTGACCAGTCCTGAAGTTTGACATTTTTTTGATGATTTGCAGCACCTAAGATAAAGACATGTTTCATGTATTTTCAGTAATTTCTTTGGTGAGTACATATCCACTATGTAAAATTAGGAGATTAATGTTTTGATTTTTGCATGTAAGAAAAGGTTTCTTGGACAAAAAAAAAATCTATTTCTTGTAAAACAAAGATGAGATTTTTGAGTTGGTGTATTAGCTGCATGGCCCAGACAATACATTAGCGGCATACAGTGGAGTACTGCAAAAGCAATATGCATACTAGGCATGCAAACTTCACATTATGTGATGCATTTCATGTTGTTTTCTAAAACCATTTTTTTTTTTTTAAATTAGTAGCATAAAACGCATGCTACATGAGAAGATGAAATGAGAATTAACTATTTATTTTGTATGTAAATCAAAATTAGTTTATATGCTGTTTTAGTCTAAATCTTAGTTAAATTTGAAAACAATATTTTGGAGTTATTCACAGGGTGGTCTTATTTGGAACACTTTTTTGGAAAAATATATTAGCAATTATGTGAAAAGGCTGGCATGGTCTTAATCGGTATATGATGCCCCATTTAAATCCATGCCAGACTTTTCACATAATTTGCAATACATTTTTATTTACATAATAAAAATTCTATAAATGAATCAACAAAACTTCAAATGAGAGATTAATCTTTAAGTTTAGCCATATTTTTTCTGTATAAATCCAGCAATTTTATATTGAAAATTCCCTGTAAACAGATAGGTGGGCTTTACGGGTACACTTACCCTATATTTTTCATGCTTCACTCATTAAAAGAATACGCAAACAAAATACTAATACAGCCGAAGATGTCTAAAAAAGTTAAGGTTTAAATCAAGCATATCTATAGGAGACAGGTAATTCCTGAATCCAAGCAATCTTTTTCTGTGCATGTATTTACGTGAGGTCTACCAGTCAGTATTGTAGGACAATCCAGATGCCTACCTCTCCCATAGTGATGTAGTGTTCGATCTTTTCTCTGAAGATGGATGGCAAGAGGATAAGCCCGGCCCTTAAGTCGATTCCTGCAATGCAGAAAAATATCCTGCTTTCACGATCACATACATTTTCATGTGTGCAATGTGGTAATTACAGCAGATCTATTGTCAGGTTCATTAGTAAGGTGACTGTCACTACCTGGTAGATCTTCAGCCAGGGCATCCTGTCTTGCGTCAGTGTACTGTTTTGCTAGGGGAGATTTTCCCTCTGCAAGTTTCAGCACATTTGGCAAAACACTGGCGAAGCCCTCCCCGAAGCGACGACAGAAGCTGCTTGTTGAAGGATGGATTCCGTCAACCTCATCAAACAACTGTAGAATATACATGAAGACATTATTATTAACATTCAGTATATCACTGAAAGTAATTGTAGCTCATAAAATGCTGTTAAGCCTCAATACTGTGGCCTTTACAGACTATATTACCTCAACTTTTAGAAATTTTTATTTTACTTGTTTTCAGTGACAGCAATTGACATGCCTTCAATTTCACAATATCCAAAATTATTACATAGATTGATAACGCTCCCCTGTAACATTCAGGTGTTTTCACCATACTTACTCCAGCAGGCGTCCTTAAGTATGGGTATTTGTTGAGTACATCCTCCACGGGCATCCCTTCCATGATTTCACGACGTCTCCAAGAGAAGGTTCGCGCCATGCGGTCTTTGACAGTCGAGATGTCTGGATGTGTCTTCCGATACTCACTTTGTAGCACCTTCACATGGGCCTCAACAGACATTGAATCCTCCCCAACACAAATTTCCTTTGGCAAAAGGACAGAGACAGATAATGCTCAGATAGTGACAGATAATGACAGAGACAGATACATGCTAAAAGTCTGTGCACTCATTGTACACTAAGGTGCTTTGGATAAAAATATCCACTAAACTGCATGAACAATTTGAGACCTAGTGTACAGGATGGGAGTGGAGTATATGCAAAAAAGATTTGAATGTCTATAATATCTGCCTCATATTGTCTTGCACTAAGTGAAAAAGTAAAAGTGATTAAAAACGTGAGAATAAATTATGCATATGGCAATGGACTTACAAATGTTAGATTAGCTGGCTTTCGACACAAACTTTCAGATGAACTGGTGGCTTTGGACTGCTTTGTGTGGCCAAACTTCTCTTTCAGCTTTCTGACTTGACTGTCGCTGACAAGTGGTGCACGTTCTGCTTTAAATTTTCGCTTTAGGGACATGTGCCAGGTGTGCTAGTAAAAATGAAACACATTTGACTATTTGGCATATTCCAGCAAGTAAGGATTAAGTAACAATACCTTCTGCAAATATATACATACAAATAAATCAATGATTTAAAAACAAAACAAAAAAATGCAACTTACATAGCCATTTCCCTCCATATCTCTCAGGAAAGGGTATTTCACGATCAGTGCCTTGGCAACTTGAATATACTCTGCATTGGTTGGATACCTAGCTCAAAGGCAGCAACAAACTCAAAATCAACCTCTTGGTTTTGTCTAAAGATCATTTCACAATGTATGAAAGCCGCAAGTAGTAAAGTTGTAGCAGCAGAGGTGGTAATAACAGTTATACTTACAGGGCGTATTCTGCCATCATTTCATACAGCACTCTGATTATTTTGTTGCGTAATTTTGGCACTTTGTGACATGGTTCTTTGGCATCAAGCCTCATCTGGACATCTTTGGGAAAGGTTGGAATGACAATCACAACGGGTAGTCTCTTGCGAGCTGGTTCACCACTGCAATGCAACAAGATTACATCAGTGTTTCCCAATTATGGGCTATTGAACAGCTGACAGTAGGGCTGGGCGATAATTCAATATTATTGTTTATCATCTTTCAGTGGAATCATATCGTGATGATATGAAGATATTTTAATATCATGACACATTTCTGCTGTCTAAATTGATGATGACAAGCAAATCTTACTTAAAAACTCTCATAAAATGGAGGTATGGTAGGAATATTATTTTAATATTTCTGTTTTGTTTGACATCACACCTAACATTACCATTTGGTTCAATGAGATGAACATTCATTTGATTATTTAACGTGATTTTGCATACATGAACCATATCGTGATATATATATTGATATTGAGAAAAATCCTTATGATTATCATCATACTGATTTCAACCATATCGCCCAGCCCTAGCTTACAGCCACAATATATGAAAGTCTGTGACAAACTATAAACTGAACCAAATTTTAAAAAGATTGATAAAAGACTGATAAAAGGCACAATAGTTTTGGCACAAAAAAAAAAGCCTTTGCGTTTGTCAGAATTTTCAACAAAGGCGGCAGCCAATAATACAAAGGCCTTTGAGTTAGATAGGCAGGGAAAACCCTACATATTTGGGATCTCTTCTAGAATTTACAATAAAGTTCTGTGGATTTGAACAAAGCTTGGCTATACAGCAATGACTAACCACCCATGGGAGCAGCGGGGTTGAAGAGGTTTTTAACCACAACTGCCTCTTAAAGCCTCATCGTGATGCACTTGCCTTGGATCAGTGGAAGGCTGAGGTTGGAGCTCTACTGTAGACTGAACTGGTACTGGCTCTAATGTAATAATGGTCTCACCCTCCTTGTATTGGCGCACAAACTGTTGAAATTTTATTTGCTTTTTGAAGGAACCATCAAACAGGTATCCAACCATGGCTTCAGTGAGTCCACAATCCACCGTTTCTCCATCCACGTCATTTTCTGAGATACAACACACACATGCAAAATTACAACACAGTTATGGGCAAATAAATGTAAAACACACGTACACACTTGCGTGTGACCAAATGTGTGGAAGAGAAGACGAGAGGGAGAATGGAAGAGTTTAGCTTAACTCTATGAACGCATAGATATAGTATATAGTTATATATAGTATAGTATAGTACATAGATACCGCACTGGCCGCTGCTGTTCATTTGAGCGACCCGCCATATTGGAACAGGGATGTTGATCTTTTTTTTCTTTACCTGACATAAGTTAGCTTAATTTAGTATCAGGACAGTCACTTAACCTTATGTTAGCTTAAAATAAGGATTACTTATTGTGATATATCAATTTCAACACGTTTGTAACAGTAAAATATTGTAAAACAACTTGCCACCTGTGAAATGTTATTCCCTGTTGCTTGGTTTTGACATTTCTTTCATTAGAACATCCAAAAGCAGCACAAAAGTCTGGCATTTTCTACTATTTGAACGGGTCAGAACCCCGCCGCAAGATGGCGGCGGCAGAGACAACAAGCCCGAATGCGGCATCTACTAACGTTATAGCCTGCTGTATCTATGCTATGAAGCTTGCTAGCTAAACCATGACCTAAACACAGCGCAGGTGTCTGCCATTTTGAATCTGAAATCCCCGAGCGAAGCTAAAACACACCAAAGTAGTTAGACGAAGCTAGTTAACAACTCATGGACGTTTCACGGCAATTCCGCGTTACATAAAAGGCATAAATGTACAGACTACAGAGCCAAAATGTAATTTAACTCTTATGTTACAGAAATGGTAGCCAGCGACCATGGCAAGATCAAGAACAGGCCGTTGGGACACGGTCATTTAACGTTACCGTCGGAGCATGACACTACAAAGCATAAAGCAGTTAACTTACATGGTCAACCGCTAAAGAAACGTGAATGCTGTAACGGCCTAAATCAAGTTCCAAACATTATAAATAAGCTACTTCATCGGTGCCTACTACAAGCGGACTTACCACGAGGACACGCCACAGCAGACTGTGGGAGAAAAAAACGGGTTGCACTACCCAAGTCCTTAGGGCACTATAAGGGAGCGCCAATGCATAAAATAAATACAGAAAAACAAGTCCCCGTGGAGGAATGCAAAGAATGACAAAACAGATCATGAAACAGTGAAAATACTTTGTAAAAAATAAAATAAAATAAAATGGGGAGTAATGGTGATGGCAAGTGGAAGCACTTTGCTACACTGACAGTTACTTGATTAAATGAACAAAATCACTCTAAAATAAAAAGTATCCTGCCATAACGTTTAACAGTTACTTGATTAAAAGACCAAAAACACTCTGAAATAGCAAATAAAGGCGCTGCTAGCAACAAGCCATAAGTGCTTGATGTAGCTGGCTAACGTTAAGTTACAGTAGGCTGAGTTAGGCTTGTTAAAGTTAGCTAACGTTAGCTAGCTAACAGTAGCATGAACAGAAACGTTAAGGTCCGGTTACTTACCCCTGAATTTCCTTGCCTCTTCGTCGTTAATTTGTATCCCAGCTTCAAGTATTTTTTCAATTAGATCATCCGTGGACAAGCTCGACAAAGCAGGAAAACTAACCGACATTTTCACTGTCTCAGGTGCTATTTCATGTCCGGGAACGCAATGGGTGATGAACCCGGAACACTGACCCCTGCTGGTCTTTCGAAGTAATGACATGAGGGTGATAGCCTCTTGGCATTTGAATAGAACCATATCATGATCCTACAACATTTTTTTTTTTAAACTATTCAATTATCATTTGCATAATAACAATGCAATGTAAAGACTAGCTGAAATCACTAAAATGCACACCCAGCTAAGTTATTAATGAAGCTCATAAAATTATCCCCAGGCCATACTGAGCAAGAATTGAATGGAATTTACCAGTAGTTTATTATATTTCAATAAACCCAACTCTCTATTTAAATCAAGATTATGTGATCACTGATTTGCTGCATCATTTGCCTGTACCTTAAGCTTGTTAAAAGTACAATTATGTACCCTTTGCTGTCAGCAATGATTTTGTACCTTTAAAATTAAACAAAGGTCCACAGTTATCACCTTAAGGACCATTTCCGTACCTTACAGGGTACTTTTCTGACAAATGTACCCTTGGGTACAGAAATGATACCCCTATTTCTCTGTGTGCAGCAAATTGATGAATTGTTAAACTTCAGCATTATTTCATTTACAAGAAGTTAACACAGTTAGAGAATGTAGAAGAATGACTGTTTTGATCATAGTTTCTCTGTTATCTCTCTACCTACAATACAGATAGTCATGGGATTCTGGACAAAATCATATCTAACAATAAAAATATTCTCAGATTTGGATCCAAGAGACAAAATCTCATCAAATGGGGATCCGTGACTCTGATGTGGACTAAATTAGGGTCCTTGATATGAAAAAGTTTGAGAATCACTGCTTTAGAGTAAGTCTTGCCACTGTGATAGTATTATGACTAATGTTAGCTTTAGTTGGCAAAACAGAAGCTACAGGCATTTGTTGTGTTTGCAGCTGTAGTCTAACTCAGGCTGCATGGACTCACACTACATGGATTTCACCATTGAATACTTTTTGTTTACTTTGGCATTGTGAGTTTGGGGTTTGGTTTGGAAAATGAAAGCTCATTATCAGTGTAGCTGCTGTAGTCAGGTTTATTTCTGGATCTAGTTCAGGTGAGCAGCCATGTTTTCATCACCTGTACAGTCTCCCATCAGCCACCTTCACTTCCTGTGGAAACAGGGAAAGTAGCTGCTGCTAGTTTAAAAGTGTATGTTATTTTTGTATCATAATTATGTAAATTTTACCAAACTGCCAGAGATGGCTGCATATCATTTAAGATTACTAGGCTAACCATTTAGTTTTAGAGCTGCTAAGTTCTCATTTGCTCACTTTTGGGAGAATGCTAGTCGCCTGCTATCACTCAGCATAGTGTATGCTAAAGAGTTAGCATGATACCTGCTATCACTCAACATAGTGAATGCTAAAGAGTTAGCATGGAGCCAATGATCCACCAGGTACACATGGATGATTTTGGTGTCTGTGTTCTCAAAACTTAACAGCTAAGTTGACTAATGGAGCAGGTTTACCATGCTTGTCTAAATCTAAAGTACTAGCTATTGTCAGGTTACTTTGACCTTTGAACTCTGTAGCTGTTGTAATGTTGGTGTCTTCTGTTCTGTCTGTTTCTCCTGGAGCCTCAACAAAGAAAAACAGGCTACTAAAGGGAGTCTTTTGCCTCCTGCAGAAATGCAGAAAATCAGCATCACACACCCATTGTGATGTTTCTCCTCCCCGCTTTACACACACACCACACACACACACACACACACACACACACAGACACACACACACACACACACACACACACACCCTCCCCCGGGTCAACCCTCCTGGATCAGTATTATCACATCTGGCCCAGCGCTGAGCAAATCCCTTCCCATATTTTTTTCAAGCTGGGGGGGGGGAATGAATGAGAAAGACGATTAGTGAGCATAAGCCACTCACTGCAGCGGTGGAGTGTGTGTGTGTGTGTGTGTGTGTGTGTGTGTGTGTGCTGGTGTGTATGTGTGTGTGTGTGCGTGTGTGTGTGTGTGTGTGTGTGTGTGTGTGTGTGTGTGCGTTGGATTGTCAGATGGGGGAAATGTTTCCATGTTTCTATGTGTTTGTGTGTGCATGTTTGGGGAGTGTGTTGTGTGTGTGTGTGTGTATGTGAGAGAGAGAGTGTGTGCGTATGTTGGATTGTTGGATAGGGAAATTTTTGGATATTTGTTTATGTGTGTGTGTGTGTGTTGTGCATGTTTGTGTGTGATTGTGACTGTGTGTGCATGCGTTGTCTCTATGCATGTTGAGTGGGAGAATGTTTGTGTGTGTGTGTGTGTGTGTGTGTGTGTGTGCTTTGTAAGCATGTATGTGGTGTTTATGGGGTTTGTTTGTGCCCATGTGTGTGTGTGTGAACATGCAAGCCTGCCGTGATTCTGTGTGTGTGTGTGTGTGAGTGTGTGCGTACTTGGCTGTGTTGGCACTCGTGAATGCACATGTGTGTGTGTGTGTGTGTGTGTGTGTGAAATCACGCTAGCCAAACCATGGCAGCTCTCCAGCAGCAGCCAGTCCTTCTCTATTGTACAGACTGGAAACAAAAAAAAACAAAAAAAAAAAAAAAAAAAACAGAAAACCAAAGGAAAGCCTGCAGCTCTGCCTCGTCTCTGTTCTGCAGCACAGAAACACAGAAACACACACAGCTGCCTCACTGGAACCTGCCGCTGCCACACAACAAAGCCTGAGCCTGATAAACAGAGAGGAAATTTCCCATGGTCCTGTTGTTGACTATCTTTCAAATTGAGGTCATGAATCGTTTTTTTAGTACTGAATGTGTCAAAGGCTAAGAATATTTGTATTGATTTTAGACGTTCTCACCCCTCTCTGTCAGTACAGTGATTGATGGCCAGAATATAGAAATATTGGAGTCCTACAAGCATTTGGGAAATATACTAGACAATAAAGTGACATTTGAGAGTAATACTGACATGGTGAATAAGAAAAGCCAGCAGTGTCTCTTTTGTCTCAGGAAACTCTCTAAGTTCCAGGTTGACAGGAGCCTGATGTCAATGTTTTATTGATCTTTTATTGAGTCTGTGCTCATTTTCTCCTTTATCTGCTGGTATCAATCTCTCAAGGTAAAACACAAAAATGTGCTCAATAAGGTGGTTAATGTCTGTGGCAAAATAACTGGCACTGCACAGGAAACTCTGCAGGATCTTTATATAAGAAAGCAGAATCCATCCTGTCTGATTGTTCCCATCCTTTACATCAACAGTTTCAGTTTCTGCCATCTGGTTCCTCCTCAGACTTCCACTAGCTAAAACCAACAGATACAAACACTCCTTTATCCCCTCTGCCATCTCCCTCCTAAACTCTAAACTCTTTTTACTGTGTATTTATGTATTTTGGTCTAGTTTTATCTGCCCTGTGTTTTATGTGTACTAAATGTATGCGTCCCACTGCTGCATAACCAATTGCCCCACCGGGGACAAATAAAGTTATTGAACTTGAACTTGAACTTCAACATCACTGTGTCAGAATCATAACACCTCCCATAATGCTGCAGCATCCCCCCCCCCCCCCCCCCACCCCAAGCTTCAGTCTCACCTTCACTCTTATGATCCTGTCAAATCCTACCGATGGGGTGAGAGAAAAGTCTGCTTGTTTCCAATGCAGTTTCACTTTTCAGTGAGGCAGATCACACACACTAGTGTCAAGAAAAAGATTTTAAATAAGTTGATTTGCATTGGAAACGGCTGAAATTACCTCAACCAAATGGCAGTTTTTCATCACTTCTTTTTTAAAGAAAAGTAAGATTGTAAGACTCAAAACTGGGTTAAATGACTTGTTAATATAGCTTTCATCTAAATAAATAACTGTGTTGCTTCTCCCTATTATCAATTGGTATAACAATCCAGTTGATGAAATCTTCTCCACTGTCTGTTCTAAACAGCCGGTGTCTGGCAGCTCTTTCCTGGGGAAAATCCTCTGGTTTGTTTGGAATAAACAGCAGAAGAAGAACTGGGTAGTTAGCATGAGCAGTGATAGCAACCATGGCTGAACAGACAGAGAAAAGAGAAACTCAAACTCCAGCCACAGAAAATCCAAGCTCCGCCCACACTGTTTGATTGACAGGTGATTGAAAACACGATTAATAAACTTTCAACTAAGACCGCTGCCTTATTTTAATTGCATCTTTGTTTTGTGCGTGTAAACGTGGCAAATGAGAACAACAGTATAGAAGAAGCTTCAGTTCCAACATCGCCAAGATTATGAGCATCTAACAGTAAGTAGGTCAAGGGTCAGAGGTCGCAAAGCCCTGATAATCCTCCTGCCACCCAAGAATGAGAGAAGTGCTTGGAAAAGAAACAAGAGAAATGAGAGCTAAGGAAAGAGGCAGAAGAGAAGAATATGTATATTTATAAATCAAGATATATAAATAGGTTGGAAATTACTATGTTCCACTATTTATAGAGTATGTACAGTGACTATTTCCTGATTTTACCCCAAGATCAACAATATTATTAGTGCTTCTTCATGTTTCGATCTTTCTGTCTGAAGATGAAAAATCATCCTCTGTGTATCGAAGGAGGACTGAAAGGTTTCCAGCTGGACCGAGGAGCAGAACATTACTGAGCCTCTTCATCTTCCTTTGACCTATCTTTTTCTGTGGGTTTATCATTTCGTTTTGCCCTCTTTCATCCCCCCCCTCCCCCTCTCTCTCTCTCTCTCTCTCTCTCTCTTTCTTTCTCTTTCTCTCTCTGCCACAAACCGCTCGGCTCAGTGTGTCCGTTGCGGCTGTTTTTAGCCTCGTCCTTGTGCGATCTAAATAAAAACCCCGGGTCATCAGATATTCTCTGAGGAAGATCAACGGCTTTGTGGAGTTTCATTTAACCTCCTATTATGTGTTTGTGTGTGTGTTTGTGTGTGTGTGTGCAGTGGTGCAATGTAACTAAGTACATTTACTCAAGTACTGTACTTAAGTACAATTTTGAGGTACTTGTACTTTACTTGAGTATTTCCATTTTATGCTACTTTGTACTTATACTCCACTACATTTTAGAGGGAAATATTGTACTTTTTACTCCATTACATTTATTTCACAGCTATAGTTACTAGTTACTTTTCAGATCAATATTTTATATTTAAAACATTTGATCATCTTTAAAAAATACACTGTAAGCCCGGATAAGTTGAGTTTACTTAAAAAATTTTAGGAAACTGGTTGCCCTAAAAAAATTAAGTAATGTTTGAGGAAAACTTGAGTGAATTTAACTTAAAAAAATGAGTGGATGGCATTGTTATTTTGAGTTCAGTAAACTTAATACCAAGTTTGTTTAACTTAAAATCATTAGTAATATCAATTGCTTTGCCCCTTTATTCCACTGAAAACTTAAAGTTAAGTGCACTAACCTCCAAGATGATTAAACTTAAGAACATTAGTAATATTAATTGCTTTACATATTTACTTCACTTATAACTTTAAGCTGAATACACTAACCTCCAAGTTGATTTACCTTAAAAATTCCTCTACTATCTGAAGAATAAAATAAAATCTGTTTAATAAAAAAAACTATACAGATTAAATTAATTAGGAAAATAAAAAGCAAAACCAGTACATTTTTGTCTACATGTTTTATTCATCTTTATCATGCAAAATCAGTGGCAATGCATAAAAAAACTTGCATATGAATCAGTGCCAACAGTAAACATGGTATTTTTTAAAGTGCAACATTACAAACCACAGTATAAGTATTCAGAACCCTGTTTTAAACAGATAGCTGATTCTTCAAAGATTGAATTTTGGGTTTCAGCTCACCTCTGCCCAAGTTGAGCCTGACCTGCTGAATAAAGTGAAAGGTGCTTTTCATGCACTCTTGTGAATCAGGATGAGATTAAACTACAAAATAAATGCAAATGCAATAGGAATGACACTAGATCAATGCTAATAACATGAATCATACACCAATCAGCATGGAATTAAACTACAAAATCAGTGCAAATGCCATAAAACATACTGTAGCTAGAAATAGTAATGGAACCAAACTGCTAGATCAGTGCTAATAACATGAATCATACACCAATCAGGATGGAATCAAACCGCAAAATCAGTGGCAATGCATAAAAAACTTGCATATTAAAAAGTGCCAACAGTAAACATGGTATTTTTAAAGTGCAATACAAATAACCAAGCACTCAGATCCAGAGCAGTGGTCTAAGTATTCAGACCCCTGTTTTAAACAGATAGTTGATTCTTCAAAGACTGAATTTTGGGTTTCAGCTCACCTCTGCCCAGGTTTAGCATGACCTGTTGAATAAAGTGGAAGGTGTTTTAAAGGGTCACATACACATTGCAATATCACAGCCTGGTCACATGAATACAGTTAGCATTTGACAGGTGATTTAGGCTACTAACAATTAATGGCAGTTATCTTGAGTGAAAACAAAACAAACAACAACAAAAAATATCAAATTAGCATGGCAATAGCAAAAATTTCCAATGCTGAAAAACAGGAGCTTCAAATATCTGTTTAAGCAACCTTTTCAACCGGCCACAACACTGGAGGTTAGAAATGTCGGTTTTGAGCGGGAGCACTGCTCACAAACAGCTAAGTTACTAAAGTCTTAGAAGAGAAAAATGTCCGTTGAAACGCTTTACACTGCTAGCCAAATGTGTCTTAACACGTCAGTTTAGCTAATGAACACGTTTTTTTTCACTGCTAACAGTCATTGGAGCTAGTGCTAACTTCAACAGTAAAATCAAAAGCCACAGAGTAAAACGCGGTGGCTCACTCACCAGATTCAGTCGTCCTGTCGCCCTCTTTTTTCGTCTCTACTCCACTCAGGCACACGTCCTCTGGCAAAAAAAACCCCTAATAAGTTGTAAAATGTCTCTCTCCGACACAACAGCAGCCAACAGTTGAAAATTCACGCAGGAGAAGTGACGTGCTGCAACATGCCTTCAGGTTACCTATGCTGCATTCAAGTCCTGTCAGAATAATCGGCCAAATGATTTTCCGACTGACAAAAATCACACGAACACTGATAGGCTACAGTAAATTTCTGCCCATGTAGAGTAAATTAGATAAGTGAGTTATTTATTTGCATAAATCCTGATATCAATGAGATCAAGTCAATATTTTTGTGATTTTAGGTATTATAGAGTCTACTAGTAGAATACAACAACAAGTCTGAGATAAAAATCACTGATATAAAGCTCAAAAGTGTTTATGCATAGTTGATAACAACATGAATTATCACCAGAAACGGCTAACCATGTCTTTTTAAAATGTTTTGAGTATTAAAACATAAAACATTTTATTTGTAGCATCCACAAAGTTGACTAATGACCTCAGGAATACCGAACCTTCCTACACTACTTGAATGCAGCGGGAAGTTTAGAGGCGTGGTCATGACCAAAACTTAAAAATGCCATCCCACTTAACTTAAACTTACTCATTCATGACATTACTTTCAAATGTAAGTATATTCTACTTCAAATTAGTAGACTGCACTTAAATTTGATAGTTATACGATCAAACTTAAATTATCTATGTATGTTGAAATTGATTGATTGAGTAGAAATGAAATCCAGGCTAACAGTGTAACTATAAAATAGCATTGTTATAGATTAGACTACCCAAAAGTAGAGCTAAATTGTTAAGATTAGCTTCACGTTGACAACTTTAAAATGCTGCTTACATGTACATGTATGTCAATAAATCAGTATTAATATTCCAATAATTTATGAAAAATATAACTCTCTAAATGGGGACAGTTTGCATAATGAGTACGTTTACTTTGATACTCTAAGTACATTTTGCTGCCAATACTTATGTACTTTTACTTAAGTAAGATTTTGAATGCAGGACTTTTACTTGTAATGGAGTATCTTTACATTGTTGTATTGCTACTTTTACTGAAGTAAAAGATCTCAGTACTTCTTCCACCACTGTGTGTGTGTGTGTGTGTGTGTGTGTGTGTGTGTGTGTGTGCGTGTGTGTGTGTGTATTTAAAAGAATGAGTGATGGAGTAATAAAATGCGTTTAATGCGGCGTCACCTAACTCTCACTCTGCATCAGCATTACCTCTCATCATGGAGACATGCGTGCCACAGCGCTTTATTCGCCAAAATCCCATTTTTCATGTTTCATTTACTATTTTTTATTTTGAGGCTTTTAGCTGATGTTTTTATCCACACTGAATGTGAGAGTATAAGAAGAAGCAGCAGATTTCCTTGCTTGTGAGAAACAGAGAAAACAGACCAAACAAATATGTGACGTTTTCATATAAATATCCATTTTACTAATTTCTATCTCTGATTGATACACATTTAGTTTTGAAAGAGTGAAAAGAGGAATAAAAGAAGGAAAGAGGGGAAGAAAGAGAGAGTGAGAAAGATGTTATTGATGTTACCATTCATTCTCTTTCTTTTCCATTTATTTATCCGTTATTTTCCCCTCTGGCAACACTAATGTATTTACATGTCTTGCTAATAAAACAAGTTCAAAATGACAGGAAGAAAGAGGGAGAGAGGGAGAGTGAGAGAGAGAGAAAGAGAAAGAGAAAGAGAGAGAGAGACAGAAAGAGAGGAGGGAGGAAGGAAAAGAGGAAGAGTAAGAGGAAGTGAGAAGAAGAAAGTGAGAGATTAAGAAAAAACAGAACAGAGAGAGAAGGAGAGAGAGATAGAGAAAGGATGGAGGAAAGGAAGAGAGGAGGAGAAAGAGGAAGAAAGTGAAAGATTAAGAAAGAGTGAGGAAGAGAAAGGGAGGAAGAACGAGAGAGAGGAAGGAAGAGAGGGAGGAAGAGACAGATTAAGAAAGAGAAAGAGACGGGAAGAATAGGAGAGGAAGAAAGAGAGATACGAAGAAAGAGGAAGAGAGAGAGGAGGGAGGGAAGGAAGAAGAGAAAGGAAGAAAAAGAGGAAGAAAGTGGGAGAAGAAAGAGGAAGAAAGATACAGGAAGAATAGCAGAGGAAGAAAGAGAGATACGAAGAAAGAGGATGAGAGAGAGGGGAGGGAAGGAAGAAGAGAAAGGAAGAAAAAGAGGAAGAAAGCGAGAGAAGCCACAGAAAAGGAAGGGAGAGGGAAACAGGGAGGAAGAGAGAGAGAGGAAGGAAGAGAGGGACGAAAAGAGAGATTAAGAAAGAGAGACGGGAAGAATAGCAGAGGAAGAAAGAGAGATACGAAGAAAGAGGAAGAGAGAGAGAGGAGGGAGGAAGGAAGAGAAAGAGGAAGAAAGTGAAAGATTAAGAAAGAGTGAGGAAGAGAAAGGGGGAAGAAAGAGGAAGAAAGAGACAGAGGAAGGTAGAGAGAGGGGAAGAGAGTGAGAGGAGGGAAGAGAGGGAGGAAAGGAGAGATAAAGAAAAGGAGACAAGAAGAATAGCAGTGGAAGAAAGAGAGACACAAAGAAAGAAGAAGAGAGAGAGAGGAGGGAGGGAGGAAGAGAAAGGAAGAAAAAGAGGAAGAAAGCGAGAGAAGAAAGAGGAAGAAAGATACAGGAAGAATAGCAGAGGAAGAAAGAGAGACACGAAGAAAGAGGACGAGAGAGAGAGAGGAGGGAGGAAGAGAAAGAGGAAGAAAAAGAGGAAGAAAGCGAGAGAAACCACAGAAAAGGAAGAGAGAGGGAAACAGGGAGGAAGAGAGAGAGAGGAAGGAAGAGAGGGAGGAAAAGAGAGATTAAGAAAGAGAAAGAGACAGGATGAATAGCAGAGGAAGAAAGAGAGATACAAAGAAAGAGGAAAAGAGAAAGGAGGGAGGGAGGAGGAGAAATAGGAAGAATGTGAAAGATTAAGAAAGAGTGAGGAAGAGAATGGGAGGAAGACAGATGAAGAAAGAGACAGAGGAAGGTAGAGAGAGAGGAAGGAAGAGAGGGAGAAAAGGAGAGATAAAGAAAAAGAGACAGGAAGAATAGCAGAGGAAGAAAGAGAGACACAAAGAAAGAGAGAGGAGGGAGGGAGGAAGAGAAAGGAAGAAAAATAGGAAGAAAGTGAGAGAAGAAAGAGGAAGAAAGATACAGGAAGAATAGCAGAGGAAGAAAGAGAGACACAAAAAAAGAGGAAGAGAGAGAGAGAGAGAGGAAGGAAGAGAAAGAGGAAGAAAAAGGAAGAAAGCGAGAGAAGCCACAGAAAAGGAAGAGAGAGGGAAACAGGGAGGAAGAGAGAGGGCAAGAAGAGAGAAGAAGAAAGAAAGAGACAGACAGGAAAAGAGGAAGAGAGAGAGCGAGAGAGAGAGAGAGAGAGAGAGAGAGAGAGATCACGGCTGTGGCCTGATTGGATCACTCTCTGTGTTTCAGGGCACTGATACGTATGTCAGCCATTTTTTGTTAGTGTCCAAATCGTAAAATGATATTGTGGAATGTCTTTGGGGGCGCTACATATTTCCCACAATGCACTGTAACATCTAGTGAACAAGCCCGGTCACTGAAACGGTGAAAGTACCAGAATGCATTGCGAGTCTGTCGTCACCTGGCCGTTACCAAGCAACCGAGCTGTAACCCTTCAGTGGTTTTATAATGATGCCTCCTCTTCTTCACCAAACCTCCTTTACTAATGCAAGTAAATAAACTTTTTCTGGTACCAAAAAGACGCCAAGCTACTCTAAAGATGTTTTCTTTTAACTGACAATTCATAACTAATTATAA
The DNA here is from genome assembly GCF_046629955.1 of Centroberyx affinis. NCBI lineage: Eukaryota > Metazoa > Chordata > Actinopteri > Beryciformes > Berycidae > Centroberyx > Centroberyx affinis. The sequence continues at coordinate 33,231 of NW_027281420.1, forward strand.
ATGCACGTTTTGTTATGCTAATTTGAGCTCGTTAACACTAACATTAACATTGCGGTCTGTTGTTCAGGAAGGTGTTTATCTCTAGCTGCAGGTTATACGGCACAGAGCTTATTGTAACGTGTTTTTTGTTAACGTCAGCTAGTGAGAATCCAAAACGTGAAGGAAAGGCTGTGTGAAAATAAACAGAAAAAAGAAGCCGCACACAACTCTGATAAGATAGAATATTTATTCACCGACATAAGGTCAGAAAACGCCTAGATGGGAACTTCAATGAATATTTTTTTCTGTTTAATGTCAGCTAGTGAAACATATGTGGTTGGCTTTGAAGGAATATTGGTAACTTGTCAAATGTTAGCTGAAACATTTGTTTGATGACGCAGGTTGATGATGAATGATGATGAATTAAGTGTCTGAATTCACTCATTAATCATGCGTGATTTACCGCTAATTAGTGCACTAATAGAGCAGCACTATATAGGGAAATACACATGAGGGAATAGTGATCCATTCCGACTCCACAGCCCATGTCATTGTGTTTCTATGAGATTCTATTTTTGATTCTGCACACAGTATGTATGTTCCACTGTATGTATGTTCTACAGTACATGCTTCTGTGTGTGTGTGTGTGTGTGTGTGTGTGTGTGTGTGTGTGTGTGCAGAGATAAAAGCCAAGGTTACAGCAGCATCAGGCTTGTGTTTCCTCTGCTGCTACAACATCGATACACAGAGAGCCGCAGCAAACTCAATTATTCATCACAAACCTCTTTTGTCCCCAATTATCTGATCAATAACTGCTATAACCATTACTGCGCTCCTCACATATCATCTGCTTCACTTTCCTTTTTTTTTTTTTACAACGCTATTCTTAGTGTTTCATGCGAGTCGATAAGAAATACTCGATAAAGTATTTTCAACTTTTCAACTTTCAAGAGGCGAGATTCCCTCTTTCATTTGACATTTTCAGTAGAAGAAGCTTCAATTGATTACTAATTGACTTCTATAATCAATACACAGCAACCACTGAAATCAATCTGAGAAGTGAAAAAAAGACAGTTCATGATCACTCTATTTTTTCTAGTGATTTTGTTTCCTTTACTTGTTATTTATGCATTTTTTTTTTTTTTTTTGCCATTCTCTCCCTTGTTAAAGCTGCACTTGGCAACTTTATTGCAACTTTTGGGTTGTTTATATACTGTTTTATATATATACTGTTTTTCTTGTTTTTTTATATACAGTTTTTATTGGTTTTTGTTGTGTTTTTATTAAAGTACACAAGCAACCACTAAGCTAAATTCCTTGTATGTGCAAATATACTTGGCCAATAAAAGGATTCTAATTCTGATTCTGACTTTGCGCTAAGAGAAAACCGTTTGAAGGACTTCATTACCCAGAAATCCTGTGTGGTGACATCTGCTGTTCAGGTTTGTATTTCACTTTTAAGTTTCAATGTGTCAAGTGTCCATAACCAACAGCAGAATTTAGAGCAAAGAAGAAGAAGAATCTACAGCGTCTCAGTTAGTGGGGGAGACGCTTTACTCTGCTGCAGCCCTAACTTGTGATTTAGACTGATGAGACAGCTGGAGTTTGACAGAAACATGTGTGTATACATGCTGGATGTACTCATAAAAATCTTGCCTAGTGCAGCTTTAAGTGTTGATGTTTCATTTCCTTTTCCTCTTTCCCATTTGGACTGAGATGTTTTAACGAAACGCCACTTCATCGGTGCAGTAAACAGCACTGAAGGAACACAAAAATTTAAGTTTTACGCCGGTTAGCATTCAACCAATGAGCCTTGAATTTCTCCCTCCCCACTTGTTGTGAAATAGATCAGACCAAAGCAATTGAACACAGATTAGTATAGAGTAATGAATGAATTATAATAATTATTTCATACAAGAAATGCAGCTCAAAGTGCTTTACAACAACAAAATTACATGCACCAAGTGCTTCACATAAAACTTGATAATAATAGTGAAAATAAGATAAAGATGATAATAGAATACATAGAATGCATCTTCACATGAAAATGGACATAGAATGAGTATAAAAACAGGGATAGAATGCCATAATTAATGTAAAATAAGATGGAGAATAAAACCCACTTGATAATAATAGTAAAAATAAGATAAAAATGAGGAATGCATAACACAAGATGGAAAATAAAACCCACTGAATAATAACAATAATACAAATAAAGTTAAAAAATAGAGTACATAGAATGCATAAAATCAAGTAAAATACAACATTTTAAAAGAAGCGCAGCAGAATTAGTTTAAATTAAATAGTTTCTTCAGTTCCAGAGTTTGGTGGAGTCACGATTACAGCAGGACTCTAATTCCGTTTATTAGTAGAATCGATTTTCAGAATCGAAATAATGGAATCGAGAATTGACTATTTTGGAGTCGACTCTCCATCCCCACTGTGTGGACTCTTCTGTATTATTTATTTTCCAGGTTAAAACAATGCCATCTGAACTCAGGTGGCACCAAATAACTGAACTATTGTTTCTATTTTCAAACAGTGATTTTTTTCGGTGTATTTGTATTTGTTACGATATTTATCATGGTTATCTTATTTCTGTTAATAGCTTTCTTTTTCACGGCTCCGAACAGTTTTTTAGCCACATTTGGGTTACATTGTTGCATGAGATGTGTTATATGAATACAATCTGATTTGAATTTGATCTGTGTTGGTGAATATTCCCACACTTGCTCTTGCTCTTGAAGGTTTTTTATCTCCTCTAGTCCAAAACGTTGTGACATTTAGCAGCGGACTGAAGCCGAATGTCCTCTGCCTAGACAATCCAGCTAATAGTTTTACTTGTAGGGCCAACATTTCCTAAAGCAGAGGGAATATTAATCCTATATACCACCCGAGATGCTGCTCCGCCCCGCCCTCCCCGCACTAGTTTCCACTAGATTTGGTAAAGTCTCCTCTCTATAAGCTGAAAATCCGTTTGCTTAATAAAACTCTGGAGAATGATACTTGGCCGCTCGGTAAGCCTCTTAGCCGAGATCCCTGTTTGCGAGCGTGACCTTAAAACGTCTGTCTATATGTTCCTGCTTTCCATAGTGCTGAGGGAAGAATGCTGCAGAATCACAAGTTCAATAAATGTACAGGAATTTGCCGTGGCGATGCATACTGGTAGATATGGAGCAGGGACAGCAGGAGCTCACACCCAGTGCATGTTGGGTAGGCAAACTGACAAGTCAATTTTGAGGGTGTTATAGAGGTTAGCCATGTGTTCGATCCCCGCTCCTTAAAGCAATATTCCACTTAGCTTTAACATGGCGGTTATTCAGCACTCGACCGCCATGAAAACCAGAATATAAACTTCTCACCAAGATCAGATGCAGCTGGATGAGTTTGTAGCGTTTGAATTTTTACTTCCCATTCATTTGAATAGAAACTGACATTGAACACGTTGGTGAACAGATTCAACAACAGATCCTGCTTTAAGACAACAAAGCATCCTTGGCCCGTCATCAAACCAAACAGGAACTATCTCTCCTAAATTGTATCCCTCCGCTATGTTCTCGTCTATCAATAAAAATGCTATTTGGCGAAATTCTGTTATAAAACACCGGACCAAAGGTTCATTGCAAATCACAGCGGCAGGATCTGTTGTTGAATCTGTTCACCAACGTGTTCAATGTCAGTTTTCAGTCTATTTTCATGGCTCATTCAAATTAATGTGAAGTAAAAATCTGAACGCTACAAACTCTGCAGCTGCAAACTGCATCTGATCTTGGTGAGTAGTTTATATTCTATTTTTCATGGTGGTCAAAGAGCTGAATAACCGGCATATTAAAACTAAGTGGAATATTGCTTTCAGTCCTTGGTTATTATTGTTTTATGATGATTTCTTGAAAGAAGAATCAAGTGAAATTTATTGAAATCAGCAAGATTATCTGCCAGTGGTGTGAGATAATTTGACAAAAAATATCATGAAATAAGATTGATAGGTCTGGAAACAAGATAAAATCACTGTTATTTTTTGCAGTGTTTATTCATGTGGTTTGAAGTGTAATTCATACATGTGATCACACAGTTTTCATGTGATTTAAACACTGGGATCAAGAGTTTTTCTGTCATCAATCTAAGCGTCACGGGCCAAAAAAGATTGAGAACCTGTGTTTAGGGTTTTTTTTTTTCTCATTCCCTTTTTATTTTATTTTACTTCTCTCCTTCTTCTTCCTTTTATTATTCATTTATTTATTTGTTCATTATTTTGTTATATAGCAGTGTGGTTAGGTATAGGAGGGGCAGGGAGTTAAACGGCCTGTTGTTGAGGATGTGGATGTGGTTGGATAAAAAAAAAAAAAAGGTCTGTTATAGCTTTACTTGAAATATATCCTTTACGTTTAATGAATAAATACTACAAAAAAAGAGAGAGAGAGAATGTCCTGTAAACAAAAAGTCACAGGTTTGTTCCCTGCAACAGCCACAACAGCCAATGAGAGTCCATCAACAGACTGTCTCCTGTGTTCCTACCCATTCTCTCATTGTAATAGCTGGATTGGAGCTAAATGCCTGCAGGGTAAAAGCAGCAGATAATCCAGCTGTTTCTGAGTCGAGACCCCCATCTTTCCCTATCACAGCTTCTTCCATCTGAGAGGTCAAAGGTCAAACCCCCCCCCCCCCCCCGTACAGTCTGGGTATCAGCAGGCACACAGCGGCTCTGCAGAGACCGCTTCCTCTTTTTTTTTTTTTTTACTTCTTTTTTCCCTCCTTTTACCCCGAGCCGCTCTTTTCATTTCCATCTTAAAAAAAACGACCGGATTCCCGTCGGAGCGCTGCTAAGTAATTTAAAAGCTAATGAGAGAAAATTAAAATGACACAGTGTTTCATTGGCGAGACGTCCCGCTTTGATCGAGTGGCCCAATTAAAAGTAAGGGGGACATCGGAAAGATAAAGAGACTTGAGGGAAGCTCGCTCTTTGTTCGCTTTCGTCTGGCGGATTAAGGTGCGGCTCGGTTTGAATTGGAGACCGGAAAATTGTATTGCCATTCAAATTGGATCCGGAAGTCTGCGAATGTTTAAAAAGGAACACTGATTACTGAGACCTGAAAGGGATGACAATGCAACTTTTTTCTGCTGCACTGTATGCAGTTCAAGCTGAATATAATGGTTAGTCACCAGCAGATTACTGTGGAGTGCAATTTCTGTGTTCCCTTCAGTTATATTCTGGATTTCAGGGCAGAGAGAGTGCAAGACATTGTATAATTTCATAAAGTAGACACGCATGAGTCAGTGAGTACGACTGCTTCAGTGTTGAGCAAAAAGCCTGCAGAGATATACAGAGATTCCCACAGTTTTAACATTTTGTCACTTTATTTCTAACAGAATTAAGGTGTTTATGTTTACAAGCATACTCATAATTAAAGGTCTCATATTCTCCACTCTCCAGTGTTTTATTTTGTGTCTTGAGGTCCATTCAAAGCTGTGTGTGTGGTGTCATGAACCAAAAACACTCTCAATCCATTTCTCCACGTTCATTTTCCAGCATCTCTCTGAGCCTTACCAAGAACAGGCTGTTTCTGTCGCCGTGTCTTTAAGGCTCATTAATATTAACGACCCCCTCTGTTGTATTGGCTAACCGTTTCCAGAGTGAAACGTGAGACGCCGCGGCCCGGCTACAGGTAGGGAAAACTCTCCGGTTAATAAACAATGACAACCGCTCAACCGCTTTGAAAAAAAACTCTTTGTTAGTCTATTATTTCTTACAAAAATGATAATGAGCGAACCTTTGTGACGCCACAAAGTTACGGAAGTCCAAACGGCTCGTTTAGAGGCTCGCTTTTCTAATGTGGATTGTGTGGATTTAGTTGGCGACCGTGCGTTTTGATACTTTCACCATGTTTAGATAGACCATCCAACTCCTTTATCATCACAGAGGCAAAGGGAGTCCTGCTTTACACCATGTGGGACCTTTAAATCTTAACCTGATTAAGGCAGCAGAAATTAGCATATAAACACTTTTTATCTGATTGTCTTAATCTTAGTATGGTCATAATGAGACTAAAGGCCCATTCACATCTAGAAGGATAACTATAAATATAACTTCAACTATAAAAAGATTTTAAGCATTCTCATTAAAAATAATATCTGTGTTTGTACAACAACGATAACTATAAAAACATCCAAAACCATAACTATAATTATGTTTTTGTTTCGATCTCAGAGTGATTTTTTTGGATGCAGAGACAACAATAAAACATTGTCAACCAATCAGATTAACTGATGAACTACTGATCCACCTGTTTCATTTAAAAACAGTCTTTTTAAATAAGACTTTTTGACTTCATTGCGTGTTAAATTACTTCAAGTCATATCAAAATTTCTAATCAATGTATTGCCTGAAGCTGATTACTCCCAGTAATCAAAGTAGTCAAATTAATGTGCATGTAAACATACCCAAAGATAGCATATAGAATGGCAGAGGCATTAAATACGTTTGCCTTGTTATTTCCTTGTAATCTCAAAGGAATCCACCAACAAGAGCTATTTTTAAAACGTGTCAAAGCACAGAAGCTGCAGAAAAATCAGATACAGGAGATGAGAAAATAGTCTCCTTGTAGTCGAAACCATCAAAACCTCATGAATAAGTTGTTACCGTCAAACATTTGGGGAAATTTTATTCCAGCAACTGTTTTATCAGTCAAAGCAAGGTTGCTGCCAACGCTCGGGACGACCCATGAATAATAATTCCCCACAGCTCGTCTTCACGTCAGACGCTCGGGGAAACCTCGCTCTGCTGCTGCTGTCCCTGGACCGAGTGTGTCGGGATGTGTCAGCATGTAATGTGAAACTACTGTGAGTAGCTGTTGATAAACACCAATGTCACTAAGACAAATCCCTGTACATTTATTATTGTAAGGAGAATCTCATATTACACTGACCTGGGCTTGTGTTTAGTAACACCAGCCTCTAAAACACTGGAGAAACTTTAGATTCCTTTGTGTTCCTTTAACATCTAAACTCCTCAGCATGGGTAACGTTTGGAGATAGCAGCGGTCTGTTGTATATTTTAGCCATATAAATGTATATAAATGACAAGATTTTGCTCATTATGGTCATTTATTATCATGTCAGTAAACAAAATAGAGGATACATAAACAAATGTCACTGAAATAAATGTAAGGTAAGGCTTCGGACAAGGTGAGTGACAAATGAGACAAGGTGAGTGACAAATAAAGAACCAACAACTTGTCCATATTTCATACCTCAAAGGAAACCTGAAAAAACCCAGCCAAAAACACAAGCTAAACCCAACCAAAAATGCCTACAAACCACAATGACATGTCAAAACAAAAAACTGAAACAAGACTAAAAGGTGTGTAACCAAAACTGAAAAACAAACACCAAAATACCCTGGAAACTGGGAAACCATTACTAAAAAAAGCAACAACTATAACAACACCATGCAGGTACCCGGTGGTTCAAAAACAAAAATGGGTGCAACACAAAAATACATCTGTCAAAAGGATTCTTGTCTCATCAGTGTGTTCTATTGAAAATAAAGTGACACAATCTGAAAGTTCCCATTTCATTTAATAGAAATCTGATCTACTCTACAAAGTACTGGAATCGGAGTAGTTTGAAATACAAAAATACTGCTTCCACCAGCTTCTGCTACTACTATTACTCCCATTACAACTCCCACAACCTCCCATTTGACAACTCTACAAACAAAAAAATTGAATCAGGGTGAAAAGCAAAAGAGAGAACTCCTAATTATGAGGGTCATTTTTTGCCCGCTCATTTATTATACTTTTTTTCCTGAGCCCCTGTTCATTTCTGACCCTGCCGTTTATGTTTCATACACACATCAGTACATAGCGCCGCCTCTTGACAGATCCTTACAGTGTAGGACAGTACTTACTAACGCAGACCAAGAAGAGGAAGACTAGCTCAGTGGGATAACCAGCTGGATCTGATGAAGCAGGTTGCTGGTTCAAACCTCAAGTCCTTTAATGTTCAATCTTCTTAACAAGCTGGCAGGTTGGTTGTTGCTCTGAGATGCTGTGATTCACCATCATCATTACTTTGAACACTTGTATATAAACAGAACCTATAAATAAACTGATGAATGACGACTAAGAGCTTCTTGTCTGTAGCTCAGTGAGATCAGCAGCTGCTTGTCCTTCATAAAGATGCTGGTTTGAGTCCTGGCTCTCTTCAGCCTGAAGTGTTTCATGTTCTTGTTGTCAGCAGTGTGAGAAATAAGATGAACAGAAACAAACCAAACCTCAGAAACAGCTCAGCAGGATCAGCAGCTGGTTTATCTGTCACTACCTGTCAGTCTGGATGTTGGTTCAATCCCTGATGGAGGAGAGATGTTGTTGCTAACCCCGCACTCATTTGGAAGATTCTAAAATAAATTTGAATAATGCTAATTGTAATATCAAAGACAGACTCTCTGGTGTCTCCAAGATCGTTACACTGTTGCACACGTTTGATATCAAATTGCTGCAACAGTTGTGAAGTGAAGGCATCAACTCCATTTGAGATAATGGTTGTGAACCATCGTTTCATGTTTTTAGCAAAAGAAAAATAATTCTATAACAGTTTGATGATCTCTGAGATCTCCCGAGTTTCTGTGTTTGAGATTAAAGAGCTGGATTGTGAAATGTTTCAATCATTCATCTGGTCTGAATTTTGAATTGCTTTATAAATTCAAAAATCAGTTTGGATTATTAAACACACGTGCTGAAACTGGGCTGCAACAAGTTCAGATACGTAAATGTTGCGCATGCTGTGGAGTTTAGACGTTACATTGACGATGAACAGATGAACTAATACTCATCATCAATCCAGTGACACTGACACCATACTGATCAATACTGACTGTGTGTGAATTAACTGGAACAAGCAAGTCGTGCGAATCCCCTCCAGTCCCTAATCTCAGGGTTAGAGTTACTCTCTAGACATGCAGAAAATACAGAAGTGACACTTTTCTTGAACATCTTTCTGTCACCTGATAGGCAGTTGAGTATCAATATTGGACTATCCAAATAAAGTGTTAGGGTGTACTGGATCTATTTCTGTGTGCTGCCCAAACAGAGGTATTGTCTTTCCCCGCTCCCCTACAAAGGTGTTGCTGTTTCTCCATTCAGGTCTGCGTGCTGCAGTGTTTTAATGTCTCTCAGTGTGTGTACTTAATGAAGGAGCTCGCTCTGAAACATCTATGCCCATAAAGATGACTGAAGCGATCAAATTGCCGTCCTGAATGTTTTTCCCTGCTGCTATTAGCTTTAGTTCCCTGAGACTGAGAACTCCTTCAGCGGTGCTTTTGAATCAATTTTTTAACTGTATGGTTGAAGCACCAGCACCTCACTACAATAAAAAAACCCTGTGTGTATTCACATGCAATGCAAAGCAACCTGTCATTGCATGGTGAAAAAATACGACCTCATCAACTTTTTGGAAGTTTGTCCCTTTGTTCTGCTTACCCAGTAAGCGATGAAAGGATTGGCACCAATCCTTGAATGAAGTAATCAATGAAGTAAGATCAATGAATGAATCAATCAATGAAGTAAGATACTGAACTGGCCATCTGCTATTGGCTGGTGTTTGTGGCACAAACACCAGCCAATAGCAGATGAGCAGTGCAGTACCCTACTTTTCACCATTAGGTGTCAGGCTTCACCACAGATTTGGGTTTGGGGTTTAGTTAGTACTCTTCATCACAGACAATTAGCATTATCCAGAATCTGAAGATAAACCCTTTAGTAATCCAAAGGTGGTATTGGTTTTTATTCTATGGACTGCAGATTCATAACATCTAAAAACAAAATCTCAATCTTCATCATTACTGAAGTCCATTACAAATCAACAACGCAAACAACTTTAGCTGTCTGGCTAACTCCATCCACTTCCTGTGTAAACAAAACACGTTACGCTCAGCGTAGCAGTGAAATATTCACAAAAACAGAAAATATTGGTGGATCTTCGTGAAACAAAATTACCTTTTCTTTCACAAAACAGTCAACACTTATGAATTATTTGGCTCAGTTGGATGGAAACACTCAAACTCACGGTTTGCTTTTCAGGTTCCCGTATTAGACCCAACCTTCCGTCGACGTTACATTGTCCTCAAAATGCGGCGTGTCAAATTAGCATCCGAGGTACGTTAGCCGCTCATGTGACCTGACCCAGCTGGGTTCCGGCTCTGGAACCGATTCTTACTTTTTGCCATTGATCACAGTTCTCCCTGAAGGGAAGAGAAAAACATATTTCACTACTGAACATGGGCCGCATTCCCCTTTACGATACTGAATGCTAAAGCGTTAGCATGTGCACCAGACAGAGCTACAGTATCTACCAGAGCCTCAAAGATGATTTTGGTGCTGATCCTTTCGTCACATATTGGGTAAGGAGACCAATGGACCAAACTCCCAAAAAGTCAGTGCAGCCCTAAGTCATTTTAATATTTTTAAGGCCGTAAATTGAGATAATTTAAGACTTTTTCACCTGCGGGCCTGAGGAGACCCTGATATGATACAGGCTCTGACCTACAGTATATGCTAATGTAGATATTTAAATATATGGAAATTACCTATGGACTCTCCTGCACACTTAAGCATGCACACACATATACATGCACATGCATATGCATGCAGAAACACATATATGAATGAGCGTGCACACACACACACACACACACACACACACACACACACACAGGTTGTGGGTTATCAGGAAAATGTTGACATGTTGTCAGTAGACTCAGTGAAGTGCAGAAATCAGACATGAAGGTTGCTGGCTGAGTGTGAAAGCAAACCCTCTCTCTCTCTCTCTCTCTCTCTCTCACACACACACACACACACACACACACACACACACTGCATACCTCTTTCTCTTATGCCCTTACTTCCTATAGCTGTCTCACACATTCATCACCTTCCCTAACACAGCCACACTCACACATACATACACACACACACACACTCTCTCTGTCTCCCTCTCTCTTTCTCACACACACACACACACACACACACACACACACACACACACACACAAACACACCTCACAGAGAACAGAGCCCTTCCCCCATCACGCTCCTCGTCTCGCCCGCCAAAAGCAGCAGCCTTTTCTCTCTGTTACCAGAAATAGTGCCGGTGTTTCTATCTATCGCACGCTTTCCTCACCATAAAACGTTAACCCCCCCCCCCACACACACACACACACAGTAGGGATAGGCTGACTGTTTTTAGGGCCAAAAATGACAAGTATTCAGTGTTTCCCCTGAAATGTATGCTTATCAAGGTGGAAAAGCCCCTGAAACAGCATTTAGACCATCATGGGACACAATGCATGTCAGTCTAACCCCAATACACACCCTTCTATCCATTTGTACCCTTGTCTAAATTGAAATGCAAGTGCTCCCTTTGCTTTCGGTTCAGAAAATTTTATTTTTTGCATCAAGAATAGGATTAAGCGCACTTGAAAACCCCCCAAACTCTCAGTTGAAATCCAAGTTTAGAGAGCCAAACAGAAGACATTAATTTATTATATCCTTCCTCCCCAGAAACAGAGAGAAGCGCTCGACTCAACAGCCCGGAGGCCCCAGGCCCCTTATTTTGAGAGCCGTGATATGTGGGTGTTGATTTTCTTTTTTAAAAAGTGGCTTCGGAGAAGCTTTCCGCTAGGAGAGGCAGAAGATGTGTCAGCATCTCTTCTAAGCTTACAATTTAAGTCAGGCAAAAGGACATGTTGGAGGAAAATGGAAAAAGGGCGAACCTCTTATTCTATTTTGGTGGAGCGATTTTGAAAACCGACACTCTTCTTGCACTTCGTCTGCCATTCTCTTTACACCGAACAGCCATTATCAAGCTTTCAATATATGTTCCCAACATCTAAAAGCACACTTTTCCACCATCAACCTAGTTTTCCTTCCACCGCTTGCTGTTTGGATTGACGGGTCATGAGTCCAGTTGTTCAGGGTGCGAGAAACCTGCCAATCACAGCGAGGGGAAGCAGCAGCAGAAGTGGAACAAGTACACCTATGATTAGACCGGGCCAGGAAGCTTTCACCTCAGCGAGCTGACTGAGGCAGAACCTCACCTGTCACATCAGAAACACTCATTTTAAACCAATGCCCAGTGCGGCTTTTATACAAAGGGGAGATGTCGAGATGGAAATTAAACTGAACATGTCAGTCATGTCAGTGTCAGTCAAAAAGAGCAGTAGAAGAGGCAGAGAGACCAATTTCTACGGTGGCCGAGACGTGTCGAACGAACTGCATATCCAACAAGCTTTGCAAATTCGAAAAACACAAGCGCATTAACGGAAAACACAAATGCAAAAGTCACAACATAACAACGGAAGTGAGCAACAACGGGTGTTGACAATGAAACGGGCCGTCTACTATTGCCGGCGGACTATTATTGCCTATAGGAAATAGATAGAATAGGAAAGTTCCTGCCCGTTTGAGAAGTAAGAGAAACGTGAACAACGTTGCTCATTTGTGACAATCACATAGCGATAGTAATCATAGTTAGCTAGCGAACAGCGTTTCACTTACTTCTCAAATGGGCAGGAACTTTCCTCTTCCACATGTTCAGGCAATAGTAGTCGGCCCGTTTCACTGTCAACACCCGTTGTTGCTCACTTCCGTTGTTATGTTGTGGCTTTTGCATTTGTGTTTTCCGTTAATGCGCTTGTGTTTTTCGAATTTGCAAAGCGTTTTGGATATGCAGTTCGTTCGACACGTCTCGGCCACCGTAAATTTCTCCTCCCACAGTAGCAGAAAATCGCCATCGCTCTCTCCAGCGACGCGTTTAACCCACAGCTGAAAGAAACAAGTCCAGGCCCATTCTCTGTGGATTGTCAAAAGGCATTCTGGGAAATGTAGGTCAGTAGATGAGGCAGGAATCCATTGAACATCCCAGATCAACAACACATATCAGTTTATGAGGATCTGAGGCTGAATTTTCCTTTAATACAACTCCTAACTTTAACGGTAACCCGTAATGTCTTTAAAATGTATGCCAGCATCTGTTATATTGGAGTGAAACTCTTCCTGTGGAAACAGAGTAGGAAGGGGGCACTAATGATTCATTCATGATCGATTTATTTATTAATAAATCAGTGGAAAGATGAAAGGCAGTTGAACTACAGATCAATGGTAATGAGACAAACCCTATGTTTCACCCACTGGGGGGGGGGGGGGGGGGGGGTGAAGGGGGGGTGGGGGGGGGTGTCTACTCATGGCACACTTAACGCAACATTTTTAATGATGAAAGTGAACTAAAAAAAAGAAAAGAAAAATTAAAGTCAAAAAGCAACTTCCAACACTGCAAATTGTCCATCTTAAGTCTTTTTAGTCTTCCAATGGTTTCCAATGCAGCTCCATGTTTCAGGAATTTTCTCAATATTATGAAACAAGACAGAATAAGGCAGATGAGTCCTTACTATCAAGAAAATGACACATAGATCAAAAAATCCCCCAAACATGAGAAATGATCTCACCCCGTTGTCAGATTGTCATTTTCATTTGTTTTGATTTTAAGCCTCAATACTACAGTAAATGACTTCTTGAGACAGGACATTTTTTGCAGTGAGAACAATTTCACCGGATAATATCAATATTATCACACTCATTTCTCTTCCTCCCCTGTTTCTCAGTGAGCTTGTCAATGGTAAACGATTCACCCATAGCCTTAAAAACCTCAGTTGATTAGTTCATTATTGACTCGTTCATTGATAGAGCATTGGAAAGCTAATACGAGGCGGTTTGAGTAAAAATCAATAGCCGCTAGCTCAATCAATGCTATCTTTCCTCCTGATAGATGGAGGAACCTGTGTCCGTCCCTGTCACTGTGTAATACGGCAACTAAGTGCTTTAAATATTTAAATACTTCTCTGTATTTCGTTCTTTTTTCTGCTTTCATGTTAATATTCACTGTTGGTAGGAGTGAACATAAAACCCTCGAGTCGATATATAAACCCTATGTTCTTGTGTTCTCTTGCAGCTTCCCATATTTCTGCCGTCATCTTCTCAGTCTGTGCAAATCTGTCCACATACATTCTGTTCTGGTTGGAGGCAAACTGTGTCTTAAGGCAGACGGAGAGGCGAGCAGGTGGCTGATTGTCAAGCAGATGAAGGCGACAGGCTGCGTGCCGACCAAGTGGGAAGACGGGCTTTAGGAGCAAATAATTACGGACTCGGCAGAGCACATAAAGAAACAAACACTGGTGTTTAAACTCCGCGGACGCATCGGTCCTCCTCAGATCCTCCACACTGCAGCACTGACTGGATCCGTGTGTCTCTGTGGGGGGGAAACGGCACACGTAAAAAAAAAAGTTGCAAGGAATGTTAGACTCAATCTGGCCAATTTCAAATTCACAAGGAACTTGTGGGAGAAAAACCTTCAGCTGGGCCAAAATGTCTTCAGGTCCTCTGCCACACTTTGAATTTCTCAGTAATCAAATAATCAAACAGATTCAGTAGAGTTCAATATGAAATAGGTTTACTGCAAAATCAAACAAAGTACAATAAACCGAGTCAGTCCATGGAGCAACTGTCTTCAAATCACAACGCATCATCTTTTATATCATATTGCTAACCCTTGTAACCCTTCCCACTGTGGGCCGAGTTGCAACACCCCTCCTTCTGACCTTCACCTAAACCTTACCTCATCTCGATACAGTATTGGTGTCTTTTCCCTTAGTCATCATGGTTAATTGGTCTCTGTTCCCTTAGACTACTCCCTTATCTGTTATCCTCACAGATATGCTTTGAATGGTGTGAACCTGACCTCTTATGCCTGCAAAACCTCACATGCCCTACACTGGGCAAACCGCATTCTCAATTCGGGACACCACTATTCCCTACCCTGCTGCTTTGTTGATGAAGAATAATAACTTTAAACAAATGAATATATGCTTATTGAGGATACTAACAAATTTATGTATAAGATATCATACTGATTGTTCATTCACATAACACATTCAGGTGAATCAAAATATCCCACAAACTGCATGTCCACTAATGCAGCCAAAATGTTCATGAATACAATGATCCTTCCACACATCACATACTGTCTGACAAGTTGGGGACACGTCAATAAAACCACGTTAAAGCCATAAAACCCTAGACAAGAAGCCACAAGGATACCATCATTGCAATATTTTGAAAAAAGCACAGTTTACTAAGCTGGGAAAACATGGTTTAATACAGTAGACTGATATGTAGATATGGCTCCTCCACCACTCCGTACTTACATCTCATTAAAAACCAGCCGAACTACTAGAGCAACAACTAGAGGAGATTGTCTAACTCCTAGAAGACAAAATAGTTTTGGCCAATCTGCTTTTTCTGTCAGAACCTCTCAGGATTGGAACAACTTACCGCAACACATAAGAAACTGAGCCAACTACCATTCCTTCTCCACAACATTAAGAGCCTGGCTTATTAGAAATCAAACTTGTGAACACTAGAACAGGGAGGTGTTTTCCTGTTGTTTGTTGTCTTATTTGTCATTATTATGCTTAGTGTAAGAGCTGCTCTTGCTTGTCATAGGCTCTGTACATAATATCCACACTTCACCAGGAGTAACATTGTGTCGTCATGCTATTTGTTGATTTGTTGATTGCTGTCATGCTATTGTTGATTTTGTGTGTTATAAGAGCTGTCTTTCTTGTCTCTATGTAGTGCAGGCTCTGTTTGTATCTGCATATTTTTCACTCTTTTTATCGTTGATTGTATTTTCAATGTTTTTATTCTTAACGTTTGTGCTTTCAACTATTGCCCGGGGGACTATGGATGAAAATTAGCCTTTTTGGCTAACTGGCATAGAAATGTTATTAATATGCGCTGTCCCTGTCAAATAAAGTAAAAATAAATAAAAAAATAAAAAAATCATGGGATGTGCAAGAAAAGTAGGAGATAGAAGACAGAATAAGAGTTGGGATGAGAAGTTAGGAAATGGTTCTCAGTAGGATGTTCACACTGCAGCTGAAAGTGTCCAATTCTGATGTTTTTTTTCCATCACATGTGACTCAGATCTGATGTTTTCTCAGTGTGGACAGTAAACTCAGATCCAGAGGCATGAGACCTCCATGCAGGACCAAAGCAGCTTCTCTGCCATGGATTGCTAACATGCTAATGTTGACTGGAAGAGCTAGAGAGAGAAGTCCAGTCTGTGATAAAGCTACGTTAGCCTCGTCGCTAACGTTAGCTTTCAGTTGAGTTTTGACAGTTTGCCAACAGACTCATCTGCTCAGTTCTCAAGCAGTGAGACAGACTTTACAGCCTTAATGTCCAGACTTATGTTGTAATCATAGCAACCAACCCTTCCATAGTCACCATTTTATGCTGTACTAGCCAAATTACCATGACAAACAGAGGAAGGACTGTTCTATCTATTCAAGTTCAGTGATTGTACGCTATTATAAAATGTATCTCAGAAATTTTCAAAAATCCTCACAATCCAGTTTTCTCCAAGTTAAAACACATCCTGGTATCTTTTGCTTCAATTCCGAAGGAGCAGATTCATCTATTTGCGTCCCCCGAAAAGTGCAGGATGAGCCGGAGAGCAGCGCCCCCTGCAGCTAGAGGACACTACAGCAGGACAGGACAGACACTGGAGGTGCATGACGGGGGAATCTAACCTCAGCACCATAGCTCCTGCTTCACATCGCTAGCTTGCCTGGGGAGCTAAGCAGGTTTGGCTGTGGTTAGTCCTTGGATGGGAGACCACCTGGTGCTGGAAGTGGTGTTGGAGGACCAGTAGGAGGTGCTCTTCCCTCTGGTCTCATGCATAATATCCCCAATGCCCCAGGGCAGAGACAGGGACTCTGTCCTGTGAGTGAGCACCGTCCTTCGGATGAGACGTTAAACCGAGGTCCTGACTCTGTGGTCAATAAAGATCCCCTCGCTTTGAGTACCTAGAGAAGCACTATATAAATGTAATCAATTATTATTAATTATTATTAACCTGGGCTGTTAGTCTTCATGGTTTGGAGGCAGCAGGCCGGACCGGAGGAGTCCCAGCAGCTGGTCTGACTCTGAGCACGAGGCTGGACCGTTGAGATAGAGCAGAGTCAAGTTCTCTGCTCTATCTCACCGACTTTCAGCCTTCCTGTCCTCCTGGTCTGATGGAAACCTTGTCTTTTTTCATTTATTTCAAAACAAGAAAGAGAAGTCTTGACAATAAAGCTTACAGATTCTGATTCTGTTGTACAGGAACTTGTGTGTGTGATATTGGTGCAGACACATGCTGATAATGTGTGCCCCATAGCACAAAATGACTGTAATATATTTGAGATTTCTGTGTTTCAGAACCAAAAGGAGGAGGTGCGTCCGTGTAACACTTCTCTGTTCAATATTGTCATTGTAACCCAAAATTTGGAAAATCAGATTTCTAAAATATCAAATTTTTGCCTCTCAGATAAATAGAATATTTGGATTTTATGATTTTTGTCATACAATTGGAAAGTTAGAAAATTGGAAAATTGCAGTGAGGAGTGTAATATTCTAAAATATCAATTTCTTTCCTCGAAAATAAAAAAAAAAAAATGGAAAATTGGGGTCGGAATGCCAATATTTTAAAATATCAATTCATTATCTGGAGAAGGGGTTGTTTTTTTTAGCGCAACTTCCACATATTAGAATATCCACAAGGCGCTATAATGGACATCTCAAGTCAGATTTAGGGCACAGAGGAAGTGATTAGAGGAGAAAAGGACATGGGTCAGATTTGTATATTCATCTGCACCATCTCTCTCTCTTACACACACATACTGTATAAGCGTTACACAGACCAAGGTAAGTTCTATCTATGTAGTTGCAGCTCCTACTGGTCGCTGATACAGGTTGATGAAAGTCATAGATAGACTTAATGCCCCTTTAATGGATGCTAATTGGCTGCTGTGGGGATTGAACTGGTGTAATTTCGGTTACAGGACAGTCTTCCACCCTGCCTGTCCTCTGCAATGGTGACTCTCTGCCAGTAGAGGGCACTCTCCTCTCTGGCCTCTCAATGAAAAGCTGTGACCCTTCATCTGACTGGACTCTGGTGTGCTGTGCTCCATCTTCAGGACGAAGGTCTGGACGAGCCGTCGCCCCGGACAACATGTCCGCCTCGCCCGAGCCGAGCAGAAACACGAGAACTGCTCCGACGAACGGGAATCCCGCGCCAAATCTCATCTCCGACGCCTGGAGTGTTGAACAGTCCAACGTTTCCTTAAACCAGCTCCAACCCCCGACACAATTTTGCGATACACTGAAATTTGCCTTTCTTTACCACCTAAAAAACCCTTAAAGCTCGATATCTTTTCTCTTCAGCTATAGGCCTAGCTTCTCATTTGATTGGTCCCTTTGTGTGCAGGTCTGCTTCTGATTGGTCTACAGACTTTTAGAGTCTGCACTTTTCCGCAGCTTTTTTCTGCTTCTTTCTACGTCAAACGAGCGTCAAATTACAGATCAAACTGTAAAAATGTGGTTTTCCTTAGCGCAAAATAAGAGTTAACATACAACGCTTACTTTTTCATCTAAGTGATAATATCTCTGCTTCTGATTGGTCTACAGACTTTGATGATGATTGGTGGAAAGATTATGAGCCACACTTTCAATAGTATTTCTCTGCTTATTTCTATGTTGTACAAGGAAGAAGTTATTTATCAAAATATAAAAATAGATCATTTGTTATTGCGGTTAATGTGGGTTAACATCCAAGCCAAGTTTCTACATTGGTAGAAAAATATAATTTTTAAACTACGCTGTACCTGGCATGTTCCAATAGGTTTTTCTGTTTTATTTTATTCATGGTTCAGTATGGTTACGGTACAGTAAAAGCGTCCTGATTCAGCAGTGTTATGTATCTGTTGCCAGTCTGGCTTCAGAGGCTGTTGGCAGGATTGTCCTCATCTTATTTTTAAATATCCAGCTGGTGGAAACAAACAGAAACACAGTGGAAACTCGGAGAGAGTTGAGAAAGAGTTTCTAACTGTTGCTGCTGTGTTTTGATGCAGTATTATTTCAAAAGAAAGATATAATCTCAGGGAAAATATGACAAAAACTCTCCAGTGGGGCCACCATATGTCTGTTGTTGATGTTGACACTGGTTGCTACGGTTCTGCTGTTGCTATAGTTACACATGTGTGTTCTCGACAGGGTCCCATATGTTCAAAATTGCAATAGAAAACCAAAGGGTACCGACCGAGGCCCATCACAGGTACAGCCGAGCTCTTATAGATGGAAAAAAACACATATACATGTATGTGAACAGCTCAAGGGCTAGTTGCGTCAAATCCTGTGCATTGGTTACATTTGATCCGGCTACTGTACGGCTATTTATATCCGGCTCCAGTGTTAAAGACGGATTAAAGACACACATGCTATCTGCAAAGTGAGATTAAAATCACGTACGCTCTGCAAAATGAGATTAATGTTGCGACTGACAACCTATAGCTGTTTTAAAGCAGTAAATTCGCCCTGACGGATGTGACTCAGTGCATGATGTGCGTTCTGCACCGACTCATGTGCCGCCGCGCTAATCTATGCGGATCGGCCACGTGACGAGGAGAAGACGGCCGCTGACATGCTGCCGCCGTTTCAGAGATTTATAATCCATCTGTTTTGTTTTCGGGCCTCGGCGTCACGTTCCGGCTTCCCATCCATCACCTTTTTCGATGGCGTTTATGGGCAGCGGGCAGAAGAGCTACGGCCGGCCTCCCGCTGGCCGGTGACGCCAGCCGTTTTAATTATGTGGGCCAGTAAATCTGCTCTTGAGGAAATGTCAGTGGACAATAGCTGCGGAGGGCCGTCACGGGCCAGTGGCTGCGGATGGAAACTGTACGCTCCAACAACTAGGGGTTCAGGGGGGGTTCTTCTGAGATCCAAAGAGAAACAAGCACTGCACTGCTAAGACCATCCCCAAAGGGTTCCTTCAAGAACCTTAATATGTCAGAGCATGGTTCTCAGCCATGTGCAATCAAGGCACAATGAAGTGAAAAATGACTCATTCTACCTATCATACCAAACTGTCCCCAGATAATAAATACAATTATTCTGTTAGGTAAAATATTTCTATTTAAAGATCAATCAAGAACTAATTTGAATCTAAGTTTCTTAAAAAATACAGTGCGAAGCCAATTTCTTTTGGAAAAAATAGTTGCTACAAACCATTACAAAGTAGCACAACACAATATGAAATGGGAAAAAATTTGACTATATAAAACTATAAATACGCTCTACCTGTCACATGTATATTTCAGTTTCTAAATGTACTGGTACTGTCAATCTAATTATTTGAATTACTGAAGGGATCCTATTATTTTTATTTTGTCTTTTTTTTTTTATTTACTTTTTTTTACTACTTGTTTTTTTTGTGAGGATATATTGTCATGTCATCATATTGTCGTGTGTGTTATGTGTATTATTTGCCTGTAATAAAATAAAATAAAATAAAAACTATCATACCATAGACCTATATCTGACATTTCTGCCAGAAAAATGTAAAAAATATATATAATTTGTTGTATTTTTATATCAAAATCTCATGACTTTTATTTCCTGGAATACAGAAAATCTTCAGTGGTGACTTCATCGTGTACCAGGAGGTGGAAATAAAAATTCCAACCAATAAAACATCACAGATTTTTTAACAGTCCCGCCCCTCTGCCCCTCCCATCCAATAAAACTGCCTTTCTCGCCCCGACATCCTGTTTCAACATGAAATGCATCACATTAAAGGTGGCAAGATGCTCTCAGGATGCTGTTTCGTTATGACTTTAACAGTCTGCAGGTTTTCATTCCAAGCAGTCGCTGCACCAGCTAATTTTAATCTTCGACCAGAGAGGAGAAACTAACCGGTGAAATCATTTGGTGTCGTGTTCAGATGGAAGGAAAAACCTCCAGACTGTTGGGCCTCAGTGGTATATGGAGGAGAACCATCGTGTTAAAGGATAGCTTCAGTGATTTTGTTCCTATATAGTATAAGGAGTCTCTTCTTCTAATTAATTCCACCTTTTTATTAATTAATTCCACCTTTTTATTTTAACACCATTGTTTCATACTTGTTTTATATTTCTTATACTTGTTTTATGCTTTATATATCTACGATTGTTCTTTATTATTTTCAATTTATTTTATCCTTGTACTTGTTTTATGCTTTTTATATCTAGGATTGTTCTTTATTATTTTTTTTAATTTATTTTATTATTATACCTGTTTTATATTTCTTATGCTTTTTTTATGCTTTTTATATCTTAGGATTGTTTTTATCATTATTTATAGATTTTTATTGTTTCTCTTGTAAAGCACTTTGAGCTGCATTTTATGATATGAAAGGTGCTATATAAATAAAGTTTATTATTATTATTATTATTACCCACAGACAGTATTGTCTCCAGTCAGCTGTCAGTTGAAGCTCTGCTGCCTCCTGCTGCAACAACGAGTCCAAACTGTTGGTCAAAATATCTCCAAAAAAAGCCAATTTGTGAAAACGATACAGAGAGCGACCGATGTATTTCTCTCCACGGCCCAGAAAGCAGCGGCACCGACCGTTTCCCCTCACACCCCCTTTTCCACCAACATGTAACGGGTTCCGTTCCGGTTCCCGCTCCTAATTTTGAACCGTTCGGAGCATTTCGACCAAAAATAAATTGGTTCGGAACCCGAAAAGTTGGTTCCCAGCTGGAACCATAAAAAAAAACAGGTTTTTAAGTGCGAACCGTGACGACATCAGTGGGCGTGTCATATTCTACAGGTAGAATAACAGAACGGAAAACAGAAAGCTTGCAGGTAATCAATGCGATCCGCCATCTTGCTTCTACTGTTTACTTCCTGTGTGCATTGTGCAACGCCCTCCGTTGATGACACATCCTTGATTACAACGGTTCCGCTCAAAACTGGTGGAAACGCGGGCCGGTTCACTAGATAGCACCAAGGTTCCAAGAATCCTGAACGGAACCGGTTCAAGAACCAGAGCTAATTTGGTGGAAAAGGGGTCTCAGTGGACCGTCTTCTACCAAACTACCAATCCTGACCGTCCAAAACTAGATCACTCTGTCAGGAACCGCCTTTCACCCCACAGCGGTCTGTGCTGCGGCAGAGAAAAATAGTTCTGTGATTTCCTGATTAGTGATGGAGGAACTGAGTTATGAAATCAGAGCTAATTTTCATTTATGTACTTTTTTGCAACTTTTCCACTCACTTTCCCCTGTGGAGCCGACAAAAAGGGACGGATGCAGGACTTTAATTTCGAAAAATGTTTAAATTAAGTACAGGATTAATGCTATTCACTATACAGAAGCCATTCAACCATGTTTACATCTCAAAAGAACATGATTTAGTGCTGATTCACTCTTTAAAGGACAGTAGATAACTGAAGTCCTTGTTTGAGAAAATGATAACACCCTCTTCGACCTCTTCCACTTTGATATCTCTTCTCTTCCTATATCTTTATGGAACACACTTCTTCTGAATCTTCAAAACATTCCTGGGAAGGAAGAGAAATTAAAAGATGAGTAAAATCACTTTTTTAGTCTGCACCTCTTTTACCATCACACTAATATTCAGTCAGTTATCCAAACTCCTGTCATTGTTTTCATCTGTTGCATTTTGAAATTCATGAACTGGGCTTTTAGTTTAGAGTTCTGTGTTGTTATTCAACGTGATTTCAATTAATTGTTCTCTCGCAGTTTGAAATACTTGCCATGTCATATTATACATTTTCTTGTAATTATGGTAGTACAGTAGTAACTGTTGTCTTGCTGTGATTGGTAAATTTCATTTCATATACAAGTTTAACTTTGACTGTATTGTATTGACATTTTAAATGGAGTCTGTTGCTTGTGCATTGACTAATGGGGAGCCCAATGGTGGAAAGTAACTAAGTACATTTACTCAAGTACTGTACTTAAGTACAATTTTGAGGTACTTGTACTTTACTTGAGTATTTCCATTTTATGCTACTTTATAGGCTACTTGTACTCCAGTACATTTTAGAGGGAAATGTTGTACTTTTTACTTCATTACATTTATTTCACAGCTATAGTTACTAGTTACTTTTCAGGTCAATATTTTATATTTAAAACATTTGATCATCTTCATAAAATAACTATAAAATAGCATTGTTATAGATTAGACTACCCAAAAGTATAGATAAATTGTTAAGATTAGCTTTAAAATGCTGCTTAGATGTACATGTATGTCAATAAATCAGTATTAATATTCCAATAATTTATGAAAAATATAACTCTCTAAATGGGGACAGTTTGCATAATGAGTACGTTTACTTTGATACTCTAAGTACATTTTGCTGCCAATACTTATGTACTTTTACTTAAGTAAGATTTTGAATGCAGGACTTTTACTTGTAATGGAGTATCTTTACATTGTTGTATTGCTACTTTTACTGAAGTAAAAGATCTCAGTACTTCTTCCACCACTGGGGGAGCCACAATAAACAATAAACAATATATAATGTTATGGAATAAAAGTCTTTAAATTCGAGCCATAAAATCAATCAGAGAAGAGCCGGGCGCTGTGCTAATGATAGAAGGATTTGGAGGCTTTTAGCAGGATTGGGGAGGCAGAAGGTCGAGGGAGCGCAGCGGGAGCAGCTTCAGTTTGGGACGCCGCTCTTCCTCTGTGGTAAAAATAGACGCAACTGCAGCAATCAGACCCAAAACCTGTTGATCCTTTCACAGGTCCGCTGGTGACGGCTTCTATTTTAAGTGCATGTTAACTCATGGTTGATCTGATGTTTTATGATGCGTTTTATTATTGATTTTATTATTTTTAACAAGAAAACATATCAACCGACAGTGGTGGAAAGTACTGTGACTTTGCTGGTATTTTGCTTAAGTAGACGTAAAAGTACTCGTGTAAAAATCTCCTTCAGTAAAAGTAAAAAGTGTCTGATTTAAAATGTCCTCAGAGTAAAAGTTCCTGAGTTCCTCTTTAGAACAGAGAACGTTGTCAGCTGTGATCTTTTCCATGTGATTCTAAAAGGAGAGAGGACAGAGTTCAGACTAGATTCTTTTCACTGGAAACATTAGAAACGACAAAATAAAGTGCAGAAACAAAGTAAAGTCAGATTCCTCTTCTCACTGTGAATGGATCCACAGTTTGTCAGTTTACGTTGATCCAGTTTCTGCTGCTGATGGAGAGACACACAATCTGTTCTGTGATGGATGGGATTTAAAATGGAGTGAAGTAAAAGTAAATTTACTGACTTTAAGAAATACTCAAAAAAGCACAAGTACACAAAAAGGCTACTCAGTTACAGTAATGGGAGTAAATGTAATTAGTTACTTCCACCCTTGCCAATCAATATGCAACATTATCCTAAAGGAAGAGGACACTAGGATGCTCTCTCTCTCTCTCTCTCTCTCTCTCTCTCTCTCTCTCTCTCTCTCTCTCTCACACACACACACACACACACACACAAACACACACACTAACCCAAACTCTACTTGTGAGGACTTTCCATTTCCAATATAATTTCCTAACTCATTAAAACCTCATTATTAGAACCTCACCACTATTCCTAACATGAACCCTTACCCTGATCTAACCCTAATCCTAAATCGTACCTTAACCCTAAACCTTAACCCTAAACTAGTCTTAACCTGAACGCTCACCCTAATCTATTCTTATTTTATTTATTTAACCAGGAAGTGCACTTGAGATTCAGAATCTCTGAGCCGGCCAAGACAGCAGCAAATAAGGAGTAGCAAGAGAGCAATTAAACATTATATGAGACAATAAAACAAAACAATTAGCAGAGAGTCACAGAGACAAGGAGAAGTGAGGGGACAACCTATAAAAAGCAAGAATAGAGTCCGATTGACTTGGATACCATATCTCTCAAAAAGGCCTTAAACTATTAATAATTAATCTAAATTCTAATCTTAATCCAAAATCCAACTAAGATTTGGAGCTCCTTGAAAAAGCGAGGACCGGCAAAATTTCCTCAATTCAGAGGATTTTACATTCTCTGAATCCTTGAGGTCCTCACAGGTGTAGAAATACAAGAAAACACACACACACACACAGACACACACACATACACACACACACAAAGAGCAGGATAAAGAGTATGTCATGCTTTATGCAAAAAGTGAATATTTTACAGTTTGGATGCTTCAGCTGTTTGCCTGAGCTTGTTTCGTAGTTCCTGTCTAATGTTGCTTATGTTTGTACACAACTGTGAAATTGGATTATTTGCATCATGAGAGAGAACAGTGAGCGCCATGATCACAACCCAAAATTTGGCTTTGACTATGTACAAAAGTTATGACGTGTGTTTATTTCTGTCCTTAATATGGAGATTCATAGAATACAGATTCTCTTAATATCTGCCTCTGCATTAGCAGAATTATTTCAGCTAACAGACACATTCATTGATTGATTGTATGAAGTTATGTATATATGTATACTGGCAGCTCTGCTAAAACTGACAAAACAGTATGGTAAAATAAACAAAATCTGAAATATAAACTAAAATATACAACCTTTTCTTACATTAAATTAACAGTAAATTAAAAAAAATGGGGTATATTCTACATTATCAGTCTGTGTGTTCAGGCCTAAATCCTCTGTTTGTCTGAAACAGTATTTTCAGTGATGTTGGGACATTTTGGGGCGTAAACCACTTCCTGTGGGCGTGTCTTGTGGGCGGGGCCAGCGGGGAGCCGGGTGTGTGTCTGTCAAGGTGAGGCCGGCGGCCGCGGAGCAGGAAGTCACAGCAACAACAACAACAACAACAACAATGGAGGAAAGCAGGAAGAAAAGAAAGAAGAGCCAAGCTAAACGTTCAGAAACATGGTGAACATCAGCGTCAGATCGGCTGCGGAGGCTTTACGCTGCCGGTGACCTGATGACATCATCAAGATGAGTGACAGGTGTTGGGGGTGCAGGAACTTGACCGGCTGAGGGGGAGGAGGGCGGGGCTAACAAAACACTTTATATTACATTACATTAGGTCATTTAGCAGACGCTTTTGCCCGAAGTGATTTACATTTCTTGTCTCAAGGTGAAAAGCTGCATATTAAAGCTATAAAATGATGAGTTTAATGGAAGCAACAAAGAAATTATGGCCGAATCACAAGTCATTATGCAAATGTTAAGTCCGTCCTTCACCCCTCTGTGAGTTTGTAGCCTTCTAGTGAGATGACAAACCAGCCGAGTCTGATGTCTTTACAGCACCAGTTTTGTCAGTTTGGATACAAAATCCATCACTGCAAATTCCAGGTTGCTCAGAAAACCAAATATCAGTGGAAATTGTTCTACTTCTGTTCTACACTACCAGTCAAAGGTTTGGACACATCACATTTTTCTTTATTTTTACTGTTTTCCACATTTTAGAATAATAGCAAAGACTTCAAAACTATGAAATAACACAAACAGAATTATGCAGTGACCAAAAAAAGATTCAAGATTCACAGAGTTGATTGGAATTTGTCTTAGTGAGCTTAAACACAGACAAACACATAGAACCACTCGCTTAAAAAACACATAATGCATTCAAAAAAGAAAGTATAAAACAGATAGACAACATCCAAGCCATAAAATAATCATAAAAGCATAAAACAAATGGGTAGAATAAAATAAACTAGCACCTGTAGGGGAATTAGCAGCAACATCAAACGACCCACTAGATAAAGTGCTTCAAGTGCGTAAGTAAGTGCATAGTTAAAAAAGAAAAAAGAAAACAACATCTGTCTTATTGCACAGTTATTTAAACCAGCGGTTCTCGACGTGGGGTCCGGGAACCACCAGGGGTCCTTAAGGGGGTTGCAGGGGGTCCCCAGGAAATTGATGAATTGTTAAACTTATTTCATTTACAAGAAGTTAACACAGTTAGAGAATGTAGAAGAATGACTGTTTTGATCATAGTTTCTCTGTTATCTCTCTACCTACAATACAGATAGTCATGGAATTCTGGACAAAATCATATCTGACAATAAAAATAGATCAGATTTGGGTCTGAGAGAATAAGTGGGGGTCTGAGGCCCAGATGTGGACTAAATTAGGGGTTCTTGATATGAAAAAGGTTGAGAATCACTGATTTAAACCTACTGAGCGACCTGCGCTGCTAAGTTTAGAGTGTTAAGGAGGCGGACAGCTTCTGGATATGTGCTATTCTGGAATCTGGATGTTCTGGTCTTAACACTTCTAAGTCTTTTTTTGAGAAGGCAGAAGATTAAAAAGGTTATTAGCCGGGTGAGAGGGGGTCTTTTAAAACTTTAAGGCCCTTCTTTTGTGTTAAAGTGTTAAACAAATCAAAACTATCTTATATTTTAGATTCTTTAAAGCAGCCGCCATTTGAAATTCATACATAGGATCAACTTCACTGTTTATATTTGTCAAACAAAAACAAATTTCATGCGTTTAAGCAGAAGCCTTTAGATCAAAATGGCTTTAAGAGAATGAGAAACACAGAACATTCAGTCAGGTGGGTCCAGACTTTTGACTGGTTGTGTATGTGAGCGGTTTTAACGGAACCAGCTGTAAAAGTCTTCATGTTATTATAGTTAACTGTTGATATGTTTGATTTGTCCCTTTTTATTTCATAGCATTTTGTAACTTTGTAAAGAAAATAGTTTGATTGTAGAGCACCGCAATGCAGCGAAGGAGGGTTCAATTCACGCTGGAAACATCTGAACTCATGATGACACTGTAAGGCGCTTTGGACAGAAGCTTCCACCAACCGCCGTACGTTAAGTCTCGGTAATTACCAGTGCGAATCAACTTCCTCTCGAGACTCCTCATCATCACCGCGAGAGACGTCTTCTTTTGAACTCTGGCAATTTGTCCGTCGTGATTCAATTCTCTCGTCTGGGAAGGAGAGAGGGCGGATTTTAAAGCCCCCCTGCGGTGACAGTCTTTTTCATTTAGCCGATTTAGTGGCGCTGGTATCCAGGGGAGACAGCCGACCAGCCGCCGCCGCCTCATTACGGCCGCTGGCGAGCCTGATCAAAGGAAAAAGTATTGTTTTCCAGAGTTACTCTGTTCTCTGGGATTTAACCTTAGCAGACAGCTGTTACTGTGGCTTCATGCATACAAACACACTACTGTACCATGCTAGACCAGAAAAACCACACCTTATAATACTGTAACATACTCAGTGGTGGAAAGTAACTAAGTACATTTACTCAAGTACTGTACTTAAGTGCAATTTTGAGATACTTGTACTTTACTTGAGTATTTCTATTTGATGCTACTTTATACTTCCACTCCACTACACTTCAGAGGGAAATATTGTACTTTCTACTCCACTACATTTATTTGACAGCTTTAGTTACTTTTCAGATGGAGATTTGACACAATGGATAATATAACAAGCTTTTAAAATACAACACATTGTTAAAGATGAAACCAGTGGTTTCCAACCTTTTTGGCTTTTGACGTCTTACAAAAAGCAGTGTGTAGTCGGGTCACATTTCAGATGTCTATGAGTTGTTACCAGCTCCACCAAATAGTGATTTTTCCCTCTAAACCTCACATGGTTTCATTTCAATAAATGTTCAAATGATGCAATATTTCAGCAAAAATCAAAGATTAGAGAAAAAGTCCAAAAACTGAAAACAGATTTGTGTATCAGAACTTTGTTTTTTCTTCTTTCCTCTCCCCCTCAGATTTATCTGGTGACCCTTTGGAGGGGCCCGACCCCTAGGTTGGGAACCACTGGACTAAACTAGCTAACTGTATATAAAGTAGTTCAAACTAGCTCCACCTCCAGCAGCTACAACAGTAACATGCTGCTTACACACTGATGCTTCAGTATTAATAATCTAATGTCTTATATAATAAAATATCGGTCAGAGGGACCAAACCACTACTTTTACTTTAATACTTTAACTACATTTTGCTGCAAATACTTATGTACTTTTACTTAAGTAGGATTTTTCATGCAGGACTTTTACTTGTAATGGAGTATTTTTACATTGCTGTTAACTTTTACTTAAGTAAAGGATCAGAGTACTTCTTCCACCACTGAACATACTCTACTATAGCATGTGATATACTGTACCAGTACTGTACCGAACCATTCAATACACTCAATTACAATATAGCATGCCATATCATACCATATACCATACCGTAGCCATATCATACATCATAGTCATACTATATATGTACCAGCGTTTTTGTACATTAACCAATGTGGCTGAATGTGTACACATGTATTGATCAATTTGTATATTTACCAACAGTGTGGTAGATGTACACATGGACCGGTCAGTTTGTACATTTACCAGCGATATGGTGAATGTACAAATAGCTCACCAAAAAAGTGTATGTTGATATGTAATCTACCATACAGTCATACTATATATACAGTATGTCATGTATGTAACACTTTACAATAAGGGTACACTAAGTTAAGGGTTAGTTAATGCTTAATAAGCATTAACTAACCCTTAATTAACAGTTAACTAATGTGTAATTTACTAATGGTGTTCATCTTAACTAAGGTATTCATTTATGCATTATTTATTTATACATTATTTAATAGTTTATAAAGATGATAAATGTATAAATAATGTATAAATTAGTTAACATGAACACCATTAGTAAATGATTACCAGACACATTAGTTAACTGTTAATTAAGGGTTAGTTAATGCTTATTAAGCATTAACTAACCCTTAATTAATGTACCCTTATTGTAAAGTGTTACCAAATGTGTTACCATATGTAACTGGTGTTACCACACCAGTTACATATGATTTAGCAAAAGGCCACAGAATAAAGGAATGTTTTGAGCCGACTTTTTAAAGAGGCATCTGGAAATGTATTCCAGTAGGAGCATAATAACTAAACTAAAATATCATACCGTATCATACCATACCATATACCATATACTATATCATATACTACACCATACCATAGCATCAAATGGTAAACAGTGCCAGTGCTGTTCACTTGTTTCAGTACACCGTTTCATTTCAAGCACAAAGAGTGTTTGTCAGTTTACCAGCTGAGAAACACGAGCCGCTCTGCAGAGACCGGCGCTCGGTGGATAATTCATTCATCGTATGCGTGTCAATCAAAAGTCTTGTTCTTCTCGCTGTATTAATTCCCCAAGTTTAATAACGAGGTCATTCGCAAACAGCCGTGACGGAGAGCTTGTACTTCCACCACGCTTAGCAGAATCAGAATTAGACTGACTTTAATGGAACGTGGAGTTAATGTACGGGGATTCTTCTGGTCCATGTATTGATGAACGTACTGACTGCTCATATACAGGCAGCACAGACACTATAAATATCATGTAGTGAAGGAGGAGTGAGTCCATTTTGACTAAGAATCGTGTAAATAAATAATGAGAAAATTAATACATTTCTAAACTATTGCATGTGTATGGATTTTTTATTTTATTATTTTAAAGAGTGCTATATATATAAAATGAATTATTGTAATTATTATCATTATTTTTATTTTATTTAATATTTTTGTTTAATTTTGATTTATCACAATTCCAATTGTAATTCAAATATAATGCTAATATAATGCTGCCTTGATTGTAAACTAAAAAAATTGTTTGCTGTTGAGTATACACACTGATTGTTTGTATACTTTGTTCGAAAAAGTTATCTACAAAAAAAAATAAAAAAAGGAAAGGAAAGATATCTGACCTGATGATCATCATAAGGCAAACAACCATACAAATCCTGTCCATAAAAGTGTTATCATTTGGTCAATCAGGGATTTAAACTACCTACTAATCTTTAAAAAGTGTCATAATTTATTTTTCTGTTTTGTGGAAATTCTTTATTAGGAATAACCCCTTGAGATGTACCATTTCGTTTTCAAGGGGGTCCTCAATGACAAAAATACAATATAAACATAATTAGACAAAACATTTAACAAAACAAAACAAAACAATAAATATCAAATAATAAGACATACAAAATCAGGAGATAATACTCCAAGCAGAGCATGAAAAATGGATCATAGATTATAGAAAAGTATTATTATTATGGACATGTACAACTGATCCTATACTAAGTAGACAGGGTATTTTTGAACAGGTGGAAAGATGATATGGACCGAATATTTACAGGTAGATTATTCCAATCAGAGGGAGCTTTAAACATAAAGGCTTTCTTAGCTATTGACTTAGAGACTGCAGGAACTGAAAAGAAGAGCTGTACAGAGTGTCTCAATTTATAATTAGAGGAGAAAGTTACCATAAACTGTTTTAAATAGTGAGGGTAATTGAAATGTATACATTTAAAAATAAACTGTTGTTGTTGTCTTCTTATGATGGGAGAGGGAAAATTAAGAGTTTCATACATTGTACAATGATGAGCTATGAAAGGACAGCCAAGAACAAATCTGCATAGTCTATTATAAACTATATTGAGAGGAAGAAGATTAGTTTTGGATGCAGCCTGATATACAACATCAGCATAATCTAAGATTGGTAAAATGAGTTGTATGTAGCGCAAGCTTCTTTCTAACAGTGAGTGAAAAGCAGTTTCTGGAACGGTAAAGAACACCAATACCGAAGTTCATTTTCTTCACAATATAATTATGTAATATGGCATTTTTGTTTTATCAATCATTTTGTAATTGTAGGTGTCACGTTTCTCATTTTGGAGCCAAACTCTTCACTTGACATCTTCGTCATCAGCGTCTCGTACAATAGTATTAGACCCTGTGATTATCTTTGCTCATAAAAAACAAACACCGCAACCTTGTCACCCGTTACTGCGTCCCTCCAATGTACAACAGCTCCCATCTGAGCAGAGTCAGGGTGGAATGTGTTCGCTCTCTCCCCGACGATGACGAGGAGGAGGACGATGACGAAGAGGAGGACGATCACGACTCCGGCCGGATGATAATCGCCTGTGACGTTCGATCGCTTCGTCGGGAAGGGTCGGAAAAGCCTTCCAACGAGACTCCTGGGGGGGTGGGGTGGGGGGTGGGGGGGTGAGGAGGAGACGAAACGGAGGAGCAGGTCATTTGGAACAGCTGTCGTGATCAGATCGAGCCTCCCTCCCTTCCTCCCTCCCTTCCTCCCTCCCTTCCTCCCGCCTCTTCGCCGCATTGTTTTGGGGGCTCTAATTAAAGAAATGACATTTGAAACGGCGCCTCGGGTTTCCGGAGAACCAAGAGTCTTCTACTATCTCCTCCAACGACTCATCTTCAAGAGCAAACCCCTCCTCCTCCTCCTCCTCCTCCTCCTCCTACTGTACGGCAGCCATGCAGCGCTCATAGTGTGTATCAATCATCGGACATCACATATATCTCAGGCCTTCCCTCGGGCGCGGCGGGGGGGGGGGGGGGGGGGGGGGGCGTTTGCGCGGCGGTGAATGTCAGGCGGCTTGGTAATGAGCTGTTATTGTGGCAGTCGATGTATACACGCCTTTGTGATGATCTCGGGTCACGGGGAAGATAATGTAACATTGATCGTGCGATCGATTGGCTCTCAGGAGGAGGCGCGGGGTCGCCGGTGCCCGCCGCCGTGTCCTCGCTGCCTTCGCGGCCCCCGGTATGCATATCAAGCGTGACATTGGGGGCCCGGCCGCCGCCGCCACCGCCGCTCGCCGTGCCGCTCGGCCCTCTCGCTCCGTGTCGTCTCTGTGCGGATGAGACCGGCTGCCGATTGGGTGAAATGAAACAAGGGAAGGCGGCATTGATGTCCTTTAATTCCATCGTTAGAAAACCGTATTTATCCCGTAGATGTTTTTATTAACACACACACACACACACACACACACACACACACACACACACACACACACACACACACTGTGAGTGAGATCATCCTGTAAAGACGCTCCCTGACCTCTGACCCCTCTGCTGAAACGTGGACATGCCTTTTTGTCTCAGAAGGAGATATGAAAGAAATTCCTCATTACACTGTATGGATTTGACATGCTCCAAATAAAATAATTGACAGATAGATAGATAGATAGATATGTAATGCTAAAGATCCCTTTTTCAGCGTCATATTTGTTTCAAGACATCTGCTTAAAACAAGGGAAACTGTTGAGATTTAATTCCTTGTTTGGGATGATTTCTTGTAAGAAGAAGAGTTAAACCTCAGTGGGAGGAGCCAAACCACAGTTTTCAGAGCGTGGTTAGTTAGCTAACTGTGTGGCTAGTTTGAACTTGAAGGTCAGCTAGGCTAACTAGCTAACCTAGATAACTTAGTATGGATAGATTGTATTTTTTCAGTTAGTTCAGTCATAATATTAGCTTCCTCCTCTTACCTCAGTCTAATGTTATCATTTTAAATGATTTTAAATCAGGGCTTAAAACGTTTCTGTTCGCCAGGGCTTTTTAAGAAATCTAGGGCAACACTCATCTGCACTGTAATATTTATTTATTTATATCTTTTTTATTTTCTTTTAAATATGATTTTAATGCACTTTTCACTTTTCTAATCCTCTTGCGCTGTCTTTTTCTGCACTAGTTTACTTTTTAAGTCTTTTATCTTGTGGATCTCTTGTCTGTACTTTTGCACTTTTTAATTGTACATTTTTTACCTTTACTGTATTAGTTATTACTCTGTAAAGCACTTTGAATTACCTCAGTGTATGAAATGTGCTATGCTAATAAAGCTGCCTTGCCTGGCCTTAGCCAGAAAATCTGTGGTTCTTTGGCTCCGCCCACAGAGGTTAGCTCATGTTTGTTTTTCAGTGCTCCATGCTCATTTTGATTCAGCTGAGAGCTTCTGCTGTATCCTTTAATGCCACTCTGTCATCAAAATATGAAATGCAATGGACAGATACAATAATATGATGTTGAAGAAGCACTTTCAGACCACCAGCCGGCAGAAAGCTTTACATTCTGCCACACGCTTGTTGCTTCCTGAATGGAATCCAAAGGTGAAAGGTCATGGTCATTTTATTTAGCCTCCTGTCAGTGACTCACAGGATGGCTTGGTGTAAATGTGCCGGGAGCTTGTGCACACACACACACACACACACACACACACACACACACTGTCTAAATGGAGCTCATTTGAAAGACAGCAGTGGAGGATGTTGAGAAAAACAGTGGATGTCAGTAAGAAGCTAGATCAAAGCATTAATCTGCCTAATGTAGTAGAGACAAGTAGAAAGCTATAGAATCTTCTGTTTTTTCTTCCTTATTGTCTATTAAAGTGACCTGACAATGATGAATATAATAATAATAAAAGATGAAGAGGTAGCTGTACAAAATCTTATTTGGAGTGTCATCATTTCCCTAATTTCCAATGCAATTTTCCCCCACTTGTTTTAAGAAAAATGCAATTTTAAGAGTCAAATATTGTATTAAATGACTTAAGATGAACATTTCTTGAAGTGCAAAAGGTAAAGAAGAGGTGAAAGAAGACAAGAAGAGGAGGAAAAATAAGGTCAACAATAGTAAATAAGACAAAATGGCACAAGAAATAGATGAAAAATAATTACAGCAATGGGACCCAACACAGTAGAAAATACGACACGAAGTCTGTAAAATGTATTTTGGGAAGTGAAGGTCTGGCAGACTGTTAAATCTTATTGGTTCTATTTTTCATGCGGAGGCGCTGCCACAGATGTGAGATATGAACCGCAGGAACCAGTTGATCAATGTTGCAGCCGAGCCGGAGTTGACACTCTGTCTGGGGAGCAACTCCGCAACAGCACATCAATTTGAAAAATCTGTGGTAGGAAAGATTAGTGCTGTGCTTTAGTTGATAAACTGCTGTGTTGTGACGACTGAGTTCGTTGTCCTTTTTCCTCAACAGACCTGTGCGCTAAAAGTAGCTCAGTATTTATACCTCTGGCCATTCAAGGAACCAGCCTCCAGAAGTCCATTCATTTTCCATGACCAGAGATACACTGGCTGATGCTGACTGTTTTGTTATTTGTTGGAAAAGTTGCTGCAGCTGAACTTTTGAGCAACATCACCAAGCAGCTCATCAGCTACTAGCACTGCTATATTGATGCTACAATCAATTAAAGGTGCTGTGTGTAGCATGCAAACATCAACAAATCATCACCACAATAATTTTGAGACTTTAGTATAATTACCGTAAACAAACAAGACCATCTGTTAGAAGCCTGTCAGCCTCCATCAGCCTCTACTCTGCATCCTCCATTGTTTCTCCACCTGGTGGATCTGGAGGGAAATCTGCTGGAACGGCACAAAACAGGAAGAGGTTCTGTTCTTCCAGAGCAAACGGAGCTAAAGCTGAAAGAGTTTCTGGCAGCAGATGGTGGAAGGAGGGAAAGGAAGATGCAGAAATCACTTCCAACATGTTGATCCTCTTCAGGGAGGGGGAGGGGGGGGGGGCAGGGAGAAATGTAGTCTTAATGTGGAGAAACACTAGAACTAACAATACTACTGGAGTGAGACAGAGGAGAACAATCATCTCCACCATGCTCTCATTTGTTTATCTCAATTAAACCAAGTTATCACAGTTAATTTGACAATGACATATTGATGTTTAACAATGCTACA